>NW_024868226.1:15004-30391 GCF_013358625.1 Macadamia integrifolia | reverse complement strand
ATATATTATTCCACAAATGATTCCAGTTACAGTGCAAATACAAGGAATGAGAAGAAATGAAATATACAACAAGGTCCACAAAAAAAAAGGAAAATAGATAAAAAGCTGGTGTGGGCGAGCTAAGCCCTCACTGGTCATCGTCGTTGTCATCAATGATCACCATGTTCGTCGGAGGTCTAGAGTTGACGTCGAGGCGATGGTCGTAGTAGTCAAACCTCGTGTTCACCAATCGTACCGCCCTCCGTAGTCGGCCAAAATCAACTGACATGGCGTTGGCCATGGTGCTCAAGTCCTGGCCCAGTTGGAGAAAGGAGTTCTCCAAAGTAGCCTGCCTCTCCAGGATGCGTTCTTCCCTGGAGGCACTCTCGTCCAGCCTTCTCAGTAGCTGAACTTGGCCATCCTACAAGGCCCGCATGGTGGACATCATGCCCTCGAAGTCGTATGCACCACTCCCAGGTGGTGGGGCTCTCTGTTGTGCGGCTGCAGCTCTAGAGGGACTAGGATCGGGACCTCTCGACTCCTGAGGCATGTCACCACCCACCAGATCATCCTCCTCGTCCTGAGGAATGTAGTCCTCATCCTCCCCACTGGACTCCTCCTCCATGTGGACATCCTCCATAGGGGCAGCCCTCCTATCCCTACCCCTCTGAGCTCTTGCTCTCGGAGGTGTATCCATAAGGGTATGGAGACCCATCCTCAGGAGGTTACCCCTGTCGAACCTATCAGCCGGGGTCTTCCCCTCCTCGCCGCTCAGGTCCACCCCGAAGAACTCGAAGATCCTAATGAGGATCCTACCATAGGGGAATCCTCCATCCTCAGGGTGGGAAGTGTGGTGCTCCATCATCTTGAGAATGATGTATGGAAGGCACAAGTGCTCGACACCTCCCTCTGCGGCCGTGTAAATGCAGAACGCGATGAAGGCCACCATGAAACCCACCTGGTTTCGGTGACCTCCTCTGGGGAGCAGGTTGAACTGGACCAAACGGGAAAATAAGTGAACCTCGGGGTAGAAGGACGTCTTGGACTCCGGACGGGTGCTTCTGTCGTAGATGGTCTCGTAGATGAAGTCCGGCGTCTCCAAGCTCATGAATGGTCCCAGAGGCTTGCTCCTGGGAGGACTGTAGTATCGATGCCTAGCTGCCGATATGCCCAAGATGCTAGCCAAGGTATCCACAGTCAGCTGGATGTCTACCCCCTTCACCAAGCTGACTATGGTGTACTCCCCGTACGGATAAGACACCTCCAAGTTGCAGTAGAATCGACGGACTAACTGCTCGTAGCATGGACAGTCTACGTGAAGGATAGACTCCCAACCCAATGCTGAGAACCTCTCCTGAAGCCGAGCCTTATGGAAGTCGTCGACTACCACGGTCTTCTCCATCATCACCGACCTCTTCAGGAAAATCGGTCAGTTGGCTACTGCCTCTGCACTATGGAAGAGCTCCTCATCATAGTCTGTAGGGTCAGACCGGGCAGGTCCGGGTCTCCCTATGCGGGGGGCTGAAGAACTGGTTTTCGCACTCTTCCACTTAGAAGCGGTAGTCTTACGTCAAACGCCAGAGGAAGAGGGTCCCTTGCCGGTGCGAGATGACATCCTGGCAAGAAGAAAAGAAAGCAAGGTGAGTAAAGAAAAGAAACATGATAGCAGTAAAAGGGGAGCCCCAAGAACCCAAATTCTCGCAAAATGGAAAAGGCGACAAGCTAGAAATGATAGGGAACCTATGGACATGATGCACGGTAAGTGACAAAGGGGAGACATGCTAAAACAGTAAAATGACAACAAGGAACAGATGTGACATGAGAGGATTCAATTTTAATGCGCAAATTCATTCACAATGGAGTAAAACTTGAAACTATAGGTCTAAGATGAAAATGCCATGGTAGCGGGATCATGAATGTACAAAAACATACCCAAATAGACTATGGAGGTCCACAAATACAAGTATGTGATGAAAATCAAGGAAACCCAATACAAAAGAGGGGTTTTTCATGGGGAGACATGGGGATTCCAAGCAAAAAAGACATTTCACGAATTCTATAGTATGTTAAGCACAAATCAAGTGTAATGCATCACAAATGAATCATTAATTGGAGAAAAAGAGCGAGAATTGAAGAAATCCCCAAATTGGGAAAGCTAGGGCACGATTTGGGGTTTTTCTCCAAATGGGGAGATAAAATCCTAACAAACTACAAATGACCACAAGAAAAACATCACAATCACATGGAAATGCTATTCTATGGAAAGAAATGTGGAAAGAAAGCCTAGATTAAAGTCTACACATGCATTTCACTCCCCAAGAGGAAATTCTGAGAAAAGTGAAGAAGAGACTTACTTGGAAGTGGGGAAGTTGAATCTTTTTAAAAGCACCGAGTTGATGAGTGGAACCACGAGTGGAAGCACCGAGGAGACCTCCAAGATCGCCCAAGGAAGAGAGGGAGAGAGAGAAAGAGGAAGGGAAGGAAGTGAGACAGAACAGGGCCTGTAGGGCCCTATTCGCGATTTTTACTCGGCCAAGACCGGCGGGCCAACCTGCGGGCCACCCTGCCCACCGGTGTCACCCACCGGTTTGGGGTTCTAGGATCGGCGGGCCCGATCGGCGGTCCCCTACCCACCGGTGTAGCCCACCAGTTGTGTAAACTTGGGAAATTTTGAAATTTTTTTTTATATATTATTAACATATTTATATTGATTATTATTATTATTATTATTATTATTATTATTATTCCTATGTTAATGTGTTATGGTCAAGTGGGACCATTGATATATCGGTTGGGGCATTGGCCCTGTATCTTGGAATTAAGTTGCGGTTAATTGCAGACTATCATACACTACAATACCTTATGTGATGGCATATAATTGTGTGCCGAAATCAATTCTACGGTGTTTAACCAATATGGTGTGTGATATGTTTCAGGTACGGGGATACGATGGTACGTACTAGATCCGGTTGCAATGCCTGAGGTACCTCAAGTGGTCCTCGTCCGGTCGGTCGACCAGTGAATCCCAGGGGGTCCCGCTCTGTGGGGAAAACCTCACCTCCACCACCTCCAGAGACCCTTGGTCAGGGTGGGGCACATGGGGACCCACATATGACTACACTCCCGGACCCTCCACCGGTCATTACTCCGGGAGATGTTGCTACTATGATTCAGCAGTCATAACAGGCTTTTCAGCAACAAATGCTTCAGCAACAGCAAGCATTTATGACTGCTATTCAGCAACAACTGGACCTTTCTCAATCGGGTCATCCTCCCCGGGTACTTACTCCACAGGACCCACCTGTAGGGTCGGGAACGGGACCACAAGTGGGGGGTACACCTCCAATCCCACCATTCAGTGTTCCTCAGTATGGGATGCCTCCTCCATACTCTTACTATCCGGCTTATGCTCCTAATTTCCCAGCGACGAATAATACGTCAAGGGTAGTGGAGTCATTCAAGAGGAACTTACCACCTGTATTCTCTAAGGTGGGGAGTGATCCTCTGAACCGGACCAATGGATCCAAGAATTAGAGAAAATATTTGAGGTGCTTGAGTGCACGGACGCACAGAAACTCATTTGTGCTGGGTTGCAACTCAAGAAGGAGGCAAATTCTTGGTGGCAAGCCTCCAAGCCCATATTGCTGGCTGCCCATCCAGAACCCACTTGGGAACAGTTCAAGGAGTTTTTCTTGGACAACCATTATCCACGCAGCTTCAGAGACCGCAAGGAGACTGAGTTTATAGCTTTAACTCAAGGAGGTAAGACTGTCCTTGAGTACCAACAACAATTCGAGAGTTTGTTCCATTTTGCCCCAAGGCATATGAGGACAGCTGAAGAGAAGGCCACGAGGTTCCTAAAAGGCCTAAAAGCATCCATTGGGTCTGTACTTGAGGTCTTGGATTTGACTGACTATGGCCAGATTGTGCAGAAGGCCAAGACCATGGAGGATAAGCAAAGGGGAGAACAGTCCCTCACCCCTGGACTGTGGAAGAGAACAAACCCATTTTCGGATATGGAAAACTCCTCCAAAACATACCGCGGATCGTACAGTTCTGGGCCTATGTATAGGCAGCCCTATAGGCCATCTGGCTACCCTCCTAGACCAGCTGGTGGTTTGGGCTCCACATCCTTTCGCCCGAACACTAGTGTGGCACCTACAACTCCAAGGCCACCTCAACCTCCATCTGCAACGGGTCAAGTGCAGAGGGGCCCTGCTCCGGTTCTGACATCTTAGATTCGTTGCTTCAATTGCCATTCATATGGGCATTATGCAAAAGACTGTCGGGCCAAACCAGCCTTGCCCTCCAGTCAGCCCTCTGCGTACCGACCTCCCTTACCTCGAGGGAATCAACCGCAGGGAAGGATGTATGCTCTATCAACCGAGGAAGCTGAGGCCAGTACAGAAGTAGTAGCAGGTACATTTTAAATTAAGAAATTCATTATGATTAATATTGATGACCTGCTGAAATTATATGCATTGTTACACTAGGTATCCTACCCATATCAGGCATACCAGCCTATGTTTTATTCGATTCAGGAGCTACTCATTCATTCGCATCTAAGAGATTTGTAGAGAAACTTGGGATGTCACCCAGAATCCTGGATCACAGAATGATTGTTAGTATGCCTACGGGTAAAGTTACACAGTTGAAGGAGGTATATGGGCAGTGCCCAGTGGAAATTAGTGGAAAGAATTTTGATGCACAACTCATTAAGTTCAATATGCAGAATTTTGATGTTATATTGGGTATGGATTGGTTGTCGGCTCATCGAGCTAATGTGATGTGTGCTGAAAAGCTAATTAGGGTGACAGATGACGAAGGGAAAGAATTGGTATACCGAGCAGATAAAATGAAACGGGTGAGGAAGGTCCTTGTCTCCGCTCTTCAAGCGGTAAAGTTGTTGGAAGACGGCTGTCAGGGCTACTTGGCATTGGTACTTGATGTTGATGCAAGGATTACACCTCTAGAAGAGGTAAAGGTGGTTAAAGAGTTTCTCGATGTTTTCTCAGATGATCTGATGCATTTACCACCTGATAGAGAGTTGGAGTTTGCCATAGATTTGACTCCTGGAGCAGCTCCAGTATCTAAGGCTCCATACAGGATGGCACCAGCTGAATTGAAGGAGTTGCAGATGCAGTTGCAGGAATTATTGGAAAAGGGGTTTATTCGCCCAAGTGTTTCACCTTGGGGTGCCCCAGTGTTGTTTGTCAAGAAGAAAGATGGCAGCTTGCATATGTGCATCGATTACCGGGAATTAAATAAGCTAACCATTAAGAACCGGTATCCATTGCCACGCATTGATGATTTATTTGACCAGTTACAGGGAGCCAGGGTATTTTCAAAGATAGACCTTCGGTCAGGCTATTATCAGCTCAAGATAAAGAGCAGTGATATACCCAAAACAACATTTGGGACTCAGTATGGGCACTATGATTTCCTAGTGTTATCTTTCGGGTTAACCAATGCACCGGCAGCATTCATGGATCTAATGAATCGAGTATTTCAGGATGTGCTCGATAAATGGGTAATTATTTTTATTGACGACATCTTGATCTACTCCAAGACCGAAGAGGAGCACACTCAACACTTGAGAATGGTGTTACAGAGGTTGAGAGAACAACAGTTGTTTGCCAAGTACAACAAGTGTGAATTCTGGCTTGAACAAGTTGGGTTCCTAGGGCACGTAGTGTCTAAAGCCGGAATCGAAGTGGATCCTGATAAGGTGAAAGCAGTAGTGGAATGGGAAAGCCCCAAGAATGTCACTGAAATTAGAAGCTTCTTGGGTTTGGCTGGATACTACCGGCGTTTCATCGAGAATTTCGCCCTAATCTCAGCACCAATGACTAAATTAACCAAAAAGGGTGTGAAATTCGACTGGGCAGAGGAATGTGAGAGGAGTTTCCAGGAATTGAAGAAGAGGTTGGTGTCGGCCCCTGTGTTGACCATCCCTGAAGGCACAGGTGGAATGACAGTCTACACTGATGCTTCCAAAGTTGGTTTGGGTTATGTTCTCATGCAACGCGGTAAAGTAATAGCGTATGCATCCCGACAACTAAAGGAGTATGAGAAGAACTACCCCACTCATGATTTAGAACTAGCCGCAATCATTTTTGCCCTTAAGATTTGGCGACATTATTTGTATGGGGAGAAGTGTGAGATATATAGTGATTACAAAAGCCTGAAGTACTTCTTCACCCAGAAGGATCTGAACATGAGACAGAGGAGATGGCTTAAGCTCATGAAGGATTATGACTGCGACATTCAGTATCATTCCGGCAAGGCAAATGTAGTGGCAGATGCATTGAGTCGGAAGGCACAGACTGTGTCACTCTCATGCTTAGCAGTCAGCCTACCACTCGTGCAAGAGGCGATGCTAATGGATGAAGCCCTCTTGTATGAAGGAGCAACATTAGAATTGGAACGACAACCAGAAAACCTTAAATGGTTGATTATATCCTTGACGGCTTTACAGGTGCATCCGGCTATTAGGCAAGAGGTAATAATGAAACATCCTTTGGATCCTGAATTGCAGCGGATCAGAGTTAAGGTTCAAGATCAAACAATGAACAACCCAGATTTTGTTCTAGCCAGTGATGGGGCATTGATGTTTCGAGGCAGACTGTGTGTACCCAATGATTTGGATATACAAGATAAGATAGTACGAGAAGCACATAACTCCGAGTACTCACTTCACCCAAGAAGTACCAAGATGTACAAAGACCTCAAGCAAAATTACTAGTGGCCAAGCATGAAAGTCACAATAGCTCTGTATGTGGCAACTTGTCTCACATGCCAGAAGGTAAAAGCTGCGAGGCATCGACCTTATGGTACTCTTCAGCCACTCCTAGTACCAGAATGGAAGTGGGAGAGGATTATAATGGACTTCGTTATCGAGCTACCATGTACACCTAAGGGAATGGACGCGATATGGGTGATCGTTGATCGGCTTACCAAGACTGCTCATTTCATTCCCATCAAGACCAAGTTCTCCATGGCCAAACTAGCACAACTTTGCATGGACAACATAGTGCGCTTACATGGAGTGCCAGTGAGCATTGTTTCAGATAGGGACCCAAGGTTCACTTCCAGATTTTGGAAAAGCTTACAGCGTGCCTTGGGATCACAGTTGAATTTGAGTACAACTTTTCACCCACAGACTGATGGGCAATCGGAGCGAACCATACAGATATTAGAGGACATGCTCAGGGCATGTACAATGGAGATGGGTGGCAGTTGGGAAGAATATATACCTCTTATGGAGTTTGCCTATAACAACAGTTACCAAGCTACAATTGGGATGGCTCCGTATGAGGCATTATATGACAGGAAGTGTAGAACTCCTTTGTATTGGGATGAGGTAGGCGAACGTCAAATGTTAGGACCTGAGATGATACAGATGACTTGTGACAAAGTTGACGTGATTCGAGAACGGATTAAAGCAGCTCAGTCCCGACAAAAGAGCTATACGGACACCCGCAGAAAAGACATTGAATTTCAGCCAGGAGAAAAGGTATTTCTCAAGATCTCTCCTACTAAAGGGTTGCAAAGGTTTCACAGAAAGGGGAAGTTGAGCCCAAGATACATTGGACCATTTGAGATCTTAGCCCGAGTTGGCTCAGTAGCCTACATGCTTGCTCTGCCACCTTCACTTGGGGATGTTCATAATGTATTCCATGTATCCATGCTGAAGCGATACGTTCATGATCCCTCTCATGTATTACCCGTGGAGCCAGAATACCTTGAAGCTGACATGACCTATACAGAGCAGCCAGCTGAAATTTTGGACCGGAAGGTGAAAACCCTTCGCAACCGCTCCATTTCCTATGTAAAGGTGCGATGGGCTAATCATTCACTTGAAGAAGCGTCTTGGGAGAAAGAGGATGAAATGCAAGCCAAGTACCCTCATCTTTTTGATCAACCAGGTACGCAATTTCGAGGATGAAATTTTTCAGAAGGGGGGGTAAATGTAATACCCTACTTCTTAAACCCGGTCTGATTACACGATTGGCTCGGTTTAACTATGTAGGACCCGAACCGGAGAGAATTAGAGCGGACTCCTTATGGACTATGATGGCAAGGGTGACCTTAAACACCAGCTGGCCCGACAAGTCCGAGCCAGTGCCAGAAGAGACGGGAGTACCCAAGCCGTGTACATGCACCTACCATAAGGCCATGTACGGATAAAGTAGGTATTGTAGCCGTATATTAAGGTATATATGTATACTACATCGTATGCCAGGGGTGGGGTTTGCGCCGAGGCCCGAACTCTGCCAAAATCCCAAGTTTTAGCCCTCAGGTGGGCGCACCCACCCACCTGAGTGACCCATCCATGTGAACTATTTAGTTATTTAAGAAGTATATATATAGCTTTATGTTTTTTCTTTTCTTTCCATTTATGTCACCCGTACGTTGGTGAGGATAGTAAAGAGGAGAGAAAAAAGAAAGGGAAGAAGAAGGGAAGAGAAGGAAGAGGAAGAAGAGAAGGATTTCAGCGGCGCCGAAGCTTGATCTTCCCATTCCGGCGCCGGGAGAGTGATCTTCAACTCTAGATCTACATTTAGAGGTAAGCAAAGTTGGGTTCCTTGAACATTCACCATACCCAAGTTTAACCCTTGATTCGAGTAGGGTTTCTTGAGATCTTGTAAATCCCCTTTAAAATGATGAATCTAAAGTTTAATGGATGATTTATGTGTTGATCTTGAAGGATTTGAAGAGGTATTGACAAGGTTGGAGAAGCATTGTGGGTTTGAAGTGATTTTGAGGGTTTGAAGGTGTTCTTGAGCAAAGAAGGTAAGATGGTTTCCCATCACTTGAATCTAACCTAGATATAGGTTAGAACCATCCTATAAGACATTGAAAGTGTGAAGAATGGGTTAGGAAAAGCCCCATTTGAATCCCCAAAGAATGGAGGAAGTTGGGAAGAAACAGTAGTTTTTTCGCTAAAACCGGTGGGTAGGACCGGTGGGCCATCTGGCCCGCCTGTGAGCACCCACCTGAGAGGGCAGGGCCTTCGGGCACAACCTGCGGGCTAACCGGTGGGCCACCCTGCCCGTCGGTCTTAGCAGGGCCCCCTGGCCTAACCTACGGGCCAGACCGACGGGCCAACTGGTGGGCCAACCTGCCTACCGGTCCAAACCGGTGGGCCAGACAGGTGGGCTGTCTGACCCACCTGAGAGGCCCCAAATGTGATTCTTGCTTTCGATTGGACCCAAATCGGACGTGTGACCTTCTTTTAACGTTATAAACATGATTTTGTCATCGGATCTCGTAAATTTTGATTCCAAAATGGTGAAGTACTAACCCCGCTCAATCATGTTAGGTTCACCAAATCCTACCCGTTTCACACCGGATCTCACCCGTACCGAACGGGAATCCTTGTACACTACAGGTAAGTGGGGAGAGGACGTTTGGCCTTGTTTCAAGGCATTGTTTGGCATTCATTTAAATGTATCTAGTCTAGTCATGCCATCATGAATATGCTATGTAGATTAGTCATCCTTACATTGTTATGCATGTGTGCTATGTTTACTTTCTAAATACCACGTGATGAGATGCTTATATGATTGAATGTTGACATCATTGTGCATGATGCATTGATAGACTAGATGCCGTAGTCGGCTTGAAAACGAGTACATTGGTGGCCCGTGGTATGGGACGCGGAGGCACTATGCAATCGTACTATTGTCATATATGAGCATGCGGTTTAGGATTTCACCTTCCCGTGCTACGACCCTTCCCAACAGGGATTGAGGTGTTGGGTTACCATTTGGGGGGAAGCAGTGGTCGCGGTTGTCGGGTCACTGTGGCGGTTAGACATAACGCCCGGTAGGTCATTAGGACAGTCGGCAACCCCGGTGGTATATTCAAGAGGGCCAATCGTACTGCTTTTAAATTGCTGGAGTCAACACCTTTAATTTTAGTCATTTACATTTCTGTTGAGAGCCGATGGTCGACATGTTTTTACTTTTCTGAGTACTCACAGTGGGCCTTCTCCGACAGCCCTATGGGCGTATCGCGAGATGGAGTTCGCTACTCGTACCCAAAGTATACGTGCACTGTGACTGTAGTAGCACTAAACTGAAGACTTAGTAATGTTGCTTAGGTGGATGTGAATTAAAATATATTGCATTGCATGTAGTGCATATGATGTGTTTTGCTGTGTGGACTGCTGTGTGCTCCATCTTTCCACTTGCTGAGCTAGTGAGCTCATCCCACGTGTGCATCCCTTTTTAGATGATTTTACAGGTCATACATCTGAAGAGCACGGGGCAGGTCCCACAGTCGAGTTCCCCGAGGACTAGTGGGCCCCTGAGGAGTTAGAGCATGGCATTGACTGCTCGTGCGAGAGTTGTGCTACGGGACCGCAATTCTGATGCCGAGCTAAGCTCCACTTCTGAGGCCGAGCTGAGCTCTACCATGTGATGCCGAGCTGGGCTCAACCCTTGATGCCGAGCTGAACTCCAGCCTTTGATGCCGAGCCGAGCTGTGTACTCTGATTATTTTGATGGTTTCCTTTATGTACTTAATATGTGAATTGTACTTTTATTGTGTAAATATCATGCCTTCGGGCCCACATGTATATAACTATTGTATCACAATTCGGGTATCAAGTATTATGGGATTATTCACAAGTAAAACTTAGTCTTCCACTGATCTGATGAGCTTTATTAGTTGTGTGTATGCTGTGGTGGAATACAGTATCAGATGATCCTGGCAGGTTTGGGTTAACCGGTGTTAACCCAGTCACTGGCCCGGTTCAGTAAGAACGGGGTGTGACAACGGTGGTATCAGAGCGTGATGCTCTGCTCCACTCACAGCATACCATTAGAATCTCATAGACTCTATAATAAGGAAATGGGGTTGGGTTAATGTAAAAGCTTTAAAAAGTAAAAGCAAAAAAATGAAGTATTAAAAAGGGTTGCATTAGATGTTGCATTCATGGCATGCGTGAGAGTAGATAAAAGGTAAATAAGTTGGTGTTATAACCTATAGAGTACTAGTTTGACGAAATTTCAGCAACATAACGATGTAAAATGGGATTTCCAAAAATTTCCAAAAATTTACACAAACACCTGATAAACAACAGATAATATGATACAACAATGATCACAAGTAGAAAAATACACAACTAAACTACACAAGTATTCCATATATGAATTCACCACAAAAATCACTATCAAAATATATTATTCCACAAATGATTCCAGTTGTAATGCAAATACAAGGAATAAGAAGAAATGAAATATACAACAAGGTCCACAAAAAAGGAAAATAGATAAAAGCAGGTGTGGACGAGCTAAGCCCTCACTGGTCGTCGTCGTCATCATCAATGATCACCACGTTAGCCAGAGGCCTAGAGTTGACGTCGAGGCGGTGGTCGTAGTAGTCGAACCTCGCGTTCACTAGCCGTACTGCCCTCCGTAGTCGGCCAAAATCTGCCAACATGGCGTTGGCCGTGGTGCTCAAGTCTTGGCCCAGTTGGAGAAAGGAGTTCTCCAAAGTGGCCTGCCTCTCTAGGATGCGTTCCTCCCTAGAGGCACTCTCGTCCAGCCTTCTCAGTAGCTGAACTTGGCCATCCTGCAAGGCCCGCATGGTGGACATCATGCCCTCGAAGTCGTATGCACCACTCCCAGGTGGTGGGGCTCTATGTGGTGAGGCTGCAGCTCTGGAGGAACTAGGACCCGGGCCTCTCGACTCCTGAGGCGCCTCCTCGGGGATGCCATCACCCACCAGATCATCCCCCTCATCCTGAGGAACATAGTCCTCATCCTCCTCGCTGGACTCCTCCATGTGGACATCCTCCATAGGGGCAGCCCTCCTACCCCTACCTCTCTGAGCTCCTGCCCTTGGAGGTGTATCCATAAGGGTATGGAGACCCATCCTCAGGAGGTTACTCCTGTCGAACCTATCAGCCGAAGTCTTCCCCTCCTCGCCGCTCAGGTCCACCCCGAAGAACTTGAAGATCCTAGTGAGGATCCTGCCATAAGGAAATCCTCCATCCTCAGGGTGGGAAGTGTGGTGCTCCATCGTCTTGAGGATGATATAAGGCAGGCACAAGTACTCGACACCTCCCTCTGCGGCGGTGTAGATGCAGTACGCGATGAAGGCCTCCATGAAACCCACCTGGTTCCGATGACCTCCTCTGGGGAGCAGGTTGAACTGGACCAATCGGGCAAATAAGCGAACCTCGGGGTAGAAGGACGTCTCGAACTCCGGATGGGTGCTGCTGCCGCAGATGGTCTCGTAGATGAAGTTCGGCGTCTCCAAGCTCATGAATGGTCCCAGAGGCTTACTCCTGGGAGGATTGTAGTATCGGTGCCCAGCTGCCGATATGCCCAAGATGCTGGCCAAGGTATCCACAGTCAGTTGTATATCGACCCCCTTCACCAAGCTGACTATGGTGAACTCCTCGTATGGATAAGACACCTCCAAGTTGTAGTAGAACCGGCGGACTAGCTGCTCGTAGCATGGACGGTCTACGTGGAGGATAGACTCCCAGCCCAGTGCTGAGAACCTCTCCTGAAGCCAAGCCTTGTGGAAGTCGTCGACTACCACGGTCTTCTCCATCATCACCGACCTCTTCAGGAAAATCGGCCAGTTGGCTACTGCCTCTGCACTAAGGAAGAGCTCCTCATCATAGTCTGTAGGGTCAGACCAGGCAGGTCCGGGTCTCCCTGTGCGGGGGCCTGAAGAGCTGGTTTCCACATTCTTCCGCTTAGAAGCGGTAGTCTTACGTCGAACGCCAGAGGAAGAGGGTCCCTTGCGGGTGCGAGATGACATCCTGGCAAGAAGAAAAGAAAGTGGGGTGAGTAAAGAAAGGAAAATGACAGCAGTAAAGGGAAACCCAAAACCCAAATTCTCGCAAAATGGAAACGGCGACAAGCTAGAAATGATAGGGAGCCAATGGATATGATGCACAGTAGGTGACAAAGCGGGAATACATGATAAAACAGCAAAATGACAGCAAAGAACATATTTAACATGAGGGGATTCAATTTCAATGCGCAAATTCAAACACAATAGAGTACAACTTGAAACCATAGGTCTAAGACGAAATGCATTGGTAGCGGGATCATGAATGTACAAAAACATACCCAAATAGACTATGGAGGTCCACAAATACAAGTATGTGATGAAAATCAAGGAAACCCAATACAAAAGAGGGGTTTTTCATGGGAAGACATGGGGATTCCAAGCAAAAGAGACATTCCACAAGTTCTATAGCATGTTAAGCACAAATCAAGTATAATGCACCACAAATGAATCATTAATTGGAGAAAAAGAGCGAGAATTGAAGAAATCCCCAAATTTGGAAACCTAGGGCACGATTTGGGGTTTTTCTCCAAATGAGGAGATAAAATCCTAATAAACTATAAATGACCACAAGAAAAGCATCACAATCACATGGCAACACTATTCTATGGAGAGGAATATAGAAAGAAAGCCTAGATTAAAGTCTACACATGCATTTTACCCCCAAATGAAAATTCTGAGAGAGGAGAAGGAAAAACTTACTTGGAAGTGAGAGATGTAAATCTTCTCAAAAGGCGCCGAGTTGATGAGTAGAGTCGCGAGTAGAAGAGCCGAGGAGACCTCCAAGATCGCCCAAGGAAGAAAGGGAGAAAGAAAGAAGTTGGGGAAGAGATAAGACAGAACAGGGTCTGTAGGGCCCTGTTCGTGTTTTTACTCGGCCAGGACCGGCGGGCCCCTACCCGTCGGTGCCACCCGCCGGTTTGAGGTACTGGGACCGGTGGGCCCGACCGACGGGCCCCTACCCGCCGGTGCTGCCCACCGGTTGTGTAAACTTGGGAAAATTTTGAAATTTTTTTTATGATATTACATGTTTATATTGATTATTATTATTATTATTATTATTATTGTTCCTATGTTAATGTGTTATGGTCAAGTGGGACCATTGACACACCTGTTGGGGCATTGGCCCTGTATCTTGAAATTAAGTTACGGTAAATTACAGGCTATCATACACTACAACACCTTGTGTGATGGCATAAAATTGTGTGCCGAAATCAATTCTACGGTGTTTAACCTATATGGTGTGTGATATGTTCCAGGTACAGGGATACGATGGTACATACTAGATCCGGTAGCAATGCCCGAGGTACCTTGCGAGGTCCTCGTTCGGTCGGTCGACCACTAAATCCCGGGAGGTCCCGCTCTGTGGGGCACTCCTCACCTCCACTACCTCCAGAGACCCTTGGTCAGGGTGGGGCACATGGGGACCCACCTATGACTACACTCCCGGACCCTCTACCGGTTATCACTCCGGGAGATGTGGCTACCATAATTCAGTAGTCACAACAGGTTTTTCAGCAACAAATGCTTCAGCAACAGCAAGCATTTATGACTACTATTCAGCAACAATTGGACTTTTCTCAATCAGGTCAACCTCCCTGGGTACTCACTACACAGGACTTGCCTGTAGGGTCGGGAATGAGACCACAAGTGGGAGGTACACCTCCAATTCCACCATTCAATATTCCTCAGTATGGGATGCCTCCTCTATACTCTTACTATCCGGCTTATGCTCCTAACTTCCCACCGACGAATAGTACGTCAAAGGTAGTGGAGTCATTCAAGAGGAACTTACCACCTGTATTCTCTAAGGTGGGGAGTGATCCTCTGGAACAGGACCAATGGATCCAAGAACTAGAGAAAATATTTGAGGTGCTTGAGTGCACGGACGCACAGAAACTCATTTGTGCTGGGTTGCAACTCAAGAAGGAGGCAAATTCTTGGTGGCAAGCCTCCAAGCCCATATTGCTGGCTACCCATCCAGAACCCACTTGGGAACAGTTCAAGGAGTTGTTCTTGGACAACCATGATCCGCGCAGCTTCAGAGACCGCAAGGAGACTGAGTTTATGGCTTTAACTCAAGGAGGTAAGACTGTCCTTGAATACCAACAACAATTCAAGAGTTTGTTCCATTTTGCCCCAAGGCATATGAGGACAGCTGAAGAGAAGGCCGCGAGATTCCTAAAAGGCCTAAAAGCATCCATTGGGTCTGTACTTGAAGTCTTGGATTTGACTGACTATGGCCAGATTGTGCAAAAGGCCAAGACCATGGAGGATAAGCAAAAGGGAGAACAGTCCCTCACACCTGGACTATGGAAGAGAACAAACCCATTTTCGAATATGGGAAACTCCTCCAAGGCATACCGCGGATCGTACAGTTCTGGGCCCATGTATAGGCAGCCCTATAGGCCATCTGGCTACCCTTCTAGACCAGCTGGTGGTTCGGGTTCCACCTCTTTTCGCCCGAACACTGGTGCGGCACCTACAGCTCCAAGGCAACCTTGACCTCCATCTGCAACGGGTCAAGTGCAGAGGGGCCCTGCCCCAGTTCCGACGTCTCAGATTTGTTGCTTCAACTGCCATTCATAT
>NW_024868226.1:6863-14984 GCF_013358625.1 Macadamia integrifolia | reverse complement strand
CGGCTCGTACCCGGAGTATACGCGCACTGTGGTTGTAGTAGCACTAAAACTGAGGACTTAGTAATGTTGCTTAGGTGGATGTGATTTAAATGTATAACATGGCATGTAGTGCATATGATGTGTTGTGTTGTGTGGACTGCTGTGTGGTCCATCTTTCTACTTACTGAGCTAGTGAGCTCATCCCATGTATACGCCCCTTTTTAGATGATTTTGCAGGTCATACATCTGAGGAGCACGGGGAGGGTCCCACAGTCGAGTTTCCTGAAGAGGACTGGTGGACCCCTGAGGAGTTAGAGCACAGCACTGACTGCTCGTGTGAGAGTTGTGCTGTGGGACAGCAGTTTTGAGGCCGTGCTGAGCTCCACTTCTGAGGCTGGGCTGAGCTCCAGCCTTGAAACCGAGCCGAGCTGTGTACTCTGATTGTTTTGGTGGATTTCCTTACGTACTTGATATTTGAATTTTATTCTTTTTGTGTAAATATCATGCCTTCGGGCCCAAATGTATATAATTATTGTATCACTATCCGGGTATCAAGTATTATGGGATTATTCATAGATAAAACTTAGTCTTCCGCTGATCTGATGAGTTTATATTAATTGTGTGTATGCCGTGGTGGAATACAGTATCTGATGATCCTGGCAGGTTTGGGTTAACCGGTGTTAACTCGGTCGCTGGCCCGGTTCAATGTGAACGGGTGTGACAAACGGTGGTATCAGAGCGTGATGCTCTGCTCCACTCACAGCATACCATTAGAATCTCGTAGACTCTATAATAGGGAAATGGGGTGGGGTTAATGTAACAACTTTAAAGATTAAAAGCCGAAGAAAAAAAGTATAAAAAGGGGTTGCATTATATGTTGCATTCATGGCATACGTGAGTATAGATAAAAGGGGATTAGGTTGGTGATATAACCTATAGAGTACTTTTTCGACGAAATTTCGGCAACATAACTACGTAAAATGGGATTTTCAAAAAAAATTTACACACAAATACCTGATAAACAACAGATAATATGACATAACAATGATCAAGTAGCAAAATACACAACTAAACTACACAAGTATTTCACATCTGAATTCACCACAAAATCCACTATCCAAAAATATATTATTCCATAAATGAGCCCAGTTACAGTACAAATACAAGGAATGATAAGAAATGAAATATACAACAAAGTCTACAAAAAAAAAAAAGGGAAAACAGATAAACAACTGGTGTGGGCAAGCCAAGCCCTCACTGGTCATCATCATCATCATCGATGATCACCACGTTCGTCGGAGGCCTAGAGTTGACGTCGAGGCAGTGATCGTAATAGTCAAACCTCACGTTCACCAGCCGTACCTCCCTCTGAAGCTGGCCAAAATCTGCTGAGATAGCGTTGGCCGTGGTGTCCAAGTCCTGACCCAGCCTGAGGAAGGAATCCTCCAAAGTAGCCTGCCTCTCCAAGATGCGTTCCTCCCTAGAGGCACTCTCGTTCAGCCGTCTCAGTAGCTGAACCTGGCCATCCTGCAAGGCCCGCATGGAGGACATCATGCCCTCGAAGTCGTAGGCACCACTCCCAGGTGGTGGGGCTCTATGTGGCGAGGCTACAGCTCTGGAGGAACTGGGACCAGGACCTCTCGACTCCTGAGGTGCCTCCTCAGGGATGCCACCCCTCACCAGATCCTCCTCCTCATCCTGAGGAACATAGTCCTCATCCTCCTCACTGGACTCCTCCTCCATGAGGACATCCTCCATAGGGACAGCCCTCCTACCTCTCTGAGCTCCTGACCTCGGGGGTGAATCCATGAGGGTGTGGAGACCCATCCTCAGGAGGTTACACCGGTCAAACCTATCCGCCGGAGTCTTCCCCTCCTCACCGCTTAAGTCCACCCCGAAGAACTCGAAGATCCCGGTGAGGATCCTGCCATAGGGGAATCCTCCATCCTCAGGGTGAGAAGTGTGGTGCTCCATCGTCCTGAGAATGATGTAGGGGAGGCACAAGTGCTCGACACCTCCCTCTGCAGCCGTGTAAATGCAGAACGCAATGAAAGCCGCCATGAAACCCACCTGGTTCTGATGACCTCCTCTGGGGAGCAGGTTGAACTGGACCAACCGGGCAAATAGACGAACCTCAGGGTAGAAGGACGTCTCAGACTCTGGACGGGTACTGCTGCCGCAGATGGTCTTGTAGATGAAGTCTGGTGTCTTCAAACTCATGAACGGTCCTAGAGGCTTACTCTTGGGAGGACTATAGTAACGGTGTCCAGCTGTCGATATACCCAGGATGCTGGCCAAGGTACCCACCGTCAGCTAGATGTCTACCCCCTTCACCAAGCTACTAATGGTGAACTCCCCATATGGATAAGACACCTCCAAGTTGCAGTAGAACCGACGGACTAGCTGCTAGTAGCATGGTCGGTCTACGTGAAGGATAGAATCCCAGCCCAATGCTGAGAACCTCTCCTGAAGCCGAGCCTTGTGGAAGTCGTCGACCACCACGGTCTTCTCCATCATCACTGACCTCTTCAGGAAAATAGGCCAGTTGGCTGCTGCCTCTGCACTAAGGAAGTGCTCCTCATCATAGTCGGTAGGGTCAGACCGGGCAGGTCTGGGTCTCCCTGTGCGAGGAACTGAAGAGCTGGTCTCCGCACTCTTCCTCTTAGTAGCGGTGGTCTTACGTTGTACGCCAGAGGAAGATGGTCCTTTGTCGGTGCGAGATGACATCCTGGCAAGAAGAAAAGAAAGTGGGGTTAGTAGAGAATGGAAAATGACAGCATTAGAAAGGGGAAACCCAAAACCCAAATTCATGCAAAATGGGAACAGCGACAAGCTAGAAATGATACGGAGCTAATGGGTATGATGCACGGTAGGTGACAAAGAGGGGAAACATGCCAAACAGTAAAATGACAGCAAAGAGCATATTAACCTGAGAGGATTCAATTGCAACGCGCAAACTCATTCACAATGGGGTAAAAGCTTGAAACCCTAAACCTATAACAAAATTCCATGGTAGTGGGATTATGAAAGCACAAAAACATACCCAAATAGGCTGGGAAAGTCCATAGATACAAGTATGGGATGAAAATCAAGGAACCCAATACAAAAAGAGGGATTTTCATGGGAATACATGGGGATTCCAAGCACAATGGACAATTCATGAAATCTATAGCATATCAAGCACAAAACAAGTGAAATGCATCACAAAGGAGTCATCAATTGAAGAAAAGGATAAAAAATTTAAGAAATCCCCAAATTTGGAAACCTAGGGCACGATTTGGGGTTTTCTCCAAATGAAGGGATAAAATCCTAATAAACTACAAACGACCACAGTAGAAACATCACAATCAAATGGAAATGCTATTCTATGGAGAAAAATATGGAAAGACAACCTAAAGTGAAGCTTACATATGCATTTTACCCAAAAAAGGGAAATTCTGAGAAAAGAGAAGAAGAACTTACTTGAGGAAAAAGGGAGAGATAAACCTTCTCAAAAGCGCCGAGTTGATGAGTAGATCGCGAGTAGAAGCGCCGAGGAGACCTCCAAGATCGCCCAAGGAAGAGAGGAAGAAAGAGAAAGGAGTTGGGAAAAGAGACAAGACAGAACAGGGTCTGTAGGGCCCTGTTCGTGTTTTTACACGGGCAGGACCGGCGGGTCTGACCGGCAGGCCCCTACCCGCCGGTGCCACCAGCCGGTTTGAGGCACTAGGCCGGTCGGCCCCTACCCGCCAGTGCAGTCCACCGGTTGTGAAAATTGGGAAATTTTGAAGATTTTTTTTCCCTTCTCTCCTCCTAGCATGATTACATTGATTACTATTATTATTATTATTATTATTCCTATGATTAATGTGTTATGGTCAGGTGGGACCATTGACACACCTGTTGGGGTATTGGCCCTGTATCTTGGAAATTAAGTTACGATTTATTATGGGCTATCATACACTACAATACCTTATGTGATGGCATATAAATGTGTGCTGAAATCAATTCTCCGGTGTTTAACCAATGTGGTGTGTGATATGTTCCAGGTACAGGGATACGATGGTACGTACTAGATCTGGTAGTAATGCTCGAGGTACCTCGCGGGGTCCTCGTCTGGTCGGTCGACCACAAAATCCCAGGAGGTCCCGCTCTGTGGGGCAAACCTCACCTCCACTACCTCCAGAGACCCTTGGTCAGGGTGGGGCACATGGGGACCCACCTATGACTGCACTCCCGGACCCTCCATCGGTCATTACACCGGGAGATGTTGCTACTATAATTCAGCAGTCACAACAGGCTTTTCAGCAACAAATACTTCAGCAACAGCAAGCATTTATGACTGTTATTCAGCAACAGTTGGACTTGTCTCAACCGGGTCAACCTCCCCGGGTACTCACTCCACAGGACCCGCCCGTAGGGTCAGGAACGGGACCACAAGTGGGGGGTACACCTCCAATCCCACCATTCGGTGTTCCTCAGTATGGGATACCTCCTCCATACTCCTACTATCCGGCTTATGCTCCTAACTTCCCGATGACGAGTAATACGTCAAGGGTAGTGGAGTCATTCAAGAAGAACTTACCACCTGTATTCTCTAAGGTGGGGAGTGATCCTCTGGAACCGGACCAATGGATCCAAGGATTAGAGAAGATATTTGAGGTGCTTGAGTGCACGGATGCACAGAGACTCATTTATGCTGGGTTGCAACTCAAGAAAGAGGCAAATTCTTGGTGGCAAGCCTCCAAGCCCATATTGTTGGCGGCCCATCCAGAACCCACTTGGGAGCAGTTCAAGGAGTTGTTCTTGGATAATCATTATCCGCGCAGCTTCAGGGACCGCAAGGAGACAGAGTTCATGGCCTTAACTCAAGGAGGTAAGACTGTCCTTGAGTACCAACAACAATTCGAGAGTTTGTTCCATTTTGCCCCAAGGCATATGAGGACAGCTGAAGAGAAGGAAGCAAGGTTCCTAAAAGGCCTAAAAGCATCTATTGGGTCTGTGCTTGAGGTATTGGATTTGACCGAATATGGCCAGATTGTGCAGAAGGCCAAGACCATGGAGGATAAGCAAAAGGGTGAACAGTCCCTCACCCCTGGACTGTGGAAGAGAACAAATCCATTCCCGGATATGGGAAATTCCTCCAAGGCATACCGCGGATCATACAGTTCTGGGCCTATGTATAGGTAGCCTTATAGGCCATCTGGCTACCCTCCTAGACCAGTTGGTGGTTCGGCTTCCACCTCTTTCCGCCCGAACACTAGTGTGGCACCTACAGCTCCAAGTCCACCTCGACCTCCATCTGCAACGGGTCAAGTGCAGAGGGGCCCTGCTCCAGTTCCGACATCTTAGATTCGTTGCTTCAACTGCCATTCATATGGGCATTATGCGAAAGACTGTCGGGCCAGACCAGCCTTGCCCTCCAGTCAGCCCTCTGCGTACCGACCTCCTTTACCTCGAGGGAATCAACCGCAAGGAAGGATGTATGCTCTATCAGCCGAGGAAGCTGAGGCCAGTACAGAAGTAGTAGCAGGTACATTTTAAGTTAAGAAATTCATTATGATTAATATTGATGACCTGCTGAAATTATATACATTGTTATACTAGGTATCCTACCCATATCAGACATACCAGCCTATGTTTTATTCGATTCAGGAGCTACCCATTCGTTCGCATCTAAGAGATTTGTAGAGAAACTTGGGATGTCACCTAGGATCCTAGATCACGGGATGATCGTTAGTATGCCTACGGGTAAAGTTGTACAGTTGAAGGAGGTATATGGGCCGTGCCCAGTGGAAATTAATGGGAAGAACCTTGATGCACAACTCATTAAGTTTAATATGCAGAATTTTGATGTTATATTGGGTATGGATTGGTTGTCGGCTCATCGAGCTAATGTGATCTATGCTGAAAAGCTTATTAAGGTGACAGATGACGAAGGGAAAGAATTGGTATACCGAGCAGATCCAATGAAAAGAGTGAGGAAGGTCCTTGTCTCTGCTCTTCAAGCGGTAAAATTGCTAGAAAGTGGATGTCATGGTTACTTGGCATCGGTACTTGATGTTGATGCAAGGATTACACCTCTCGAAGAGGTAAAGGTGGTTAAAGAGTCATCCTAACGTTTTCCCAGATGATCTGATGCATTTACCACCTGATAGAGAGTTGGAGTTTGCCATAGACTTGACTCCTGGAGCAGCTCCAGTATCTAAGGCTCCATACAGGATGGCACCAGCTGAATTGAAGGAGTTACAGATGCAGTTGCAGGAATTATTAGAAAAGGGGTTTATTTGCCCTTGGGGTGCCCCGGTGTTGTTTGTCAAGAAGAAAGATGGCAGTTTGCGTATGTGCATAGATTACCGGGAGTTGAATAAGTTAACCATTAAGAACCGGTATCCATTGCCACGCATTGATGATTTATTTGATCAGTTGCAGGGAGCCAGAGTATTTTCAAAGATAGACCTTCGGTCCGGCTATTATTAGCCCAAGATAAAGAGTAGTGATATACCCAAAACAGCATTTAGGACTCGATACGGTCACTATGAGTTCCTAGTGTTATCTTTTGGGTTAACCAATGCACCAGCAGCATTCATGGATCTAATGAATCGAGTATTTCAGGATGTGCTCGATAAATGGGTAATTGTTTTTATTGACGACATCTTGATCTACTCCAAGACCGAAGAGGAGCACACTCAACACTTGAGAATGGTGTTACAGAGGTTGAGAGAGCAACAGTTGTTTGCCAAGTACAACAAGTGCAAATTCTGGCCTAAACAAGTTGGATTCCTGGGGCACGTAGTGTCCAAAGCCAGAATCGAGGTAGATCCTGCAAAGGTGAAAGCAGTAGTGGAATGGGAAAGCCCCAAGAATGTTACTGAAATTAGAAGCTTATTGGGTTTGGCTGGATACTACCGTCGCTTCATCGAGAATTTTTCTCGGATCTCAGCACCAATGACCAAGTTGACTAAAAAGGGTGTGAAATTTGACTGGACAGAGGAATGTGAGAAGAGCTTCCAGGAATTGAAAGAAAGGTTGGTGACTGCCCCTGTGCTGACTATTCCGGAAGGCACAGGTGGAATGACGGTCTATACCGATGCTTCCAAAGTTGGCTTGGGTTGTGTTCTCATGCAACGCGGTAAGGTAATAGCATAT
The DNA here is from genome assembly GCF_013358625.1 of Macadamia integrifolia. Lineage (NCBI taxonomy): Eukaryota > Viridiplantae > Streptophyta > Magnoliopsida > Proteales > Proteaceae > Macadamia > Macadamia integrifolia. The sequence continues at coordinate 7,877 of NW_024868226.1, read as the reverse complement.
GCATCCCGACAACTAAAGGAGTATGAGAAGAATTACCCCACTCATGACTTGGAACTAGTCCGCAGTCATTTTTGCCCTTAAGATTTGGCGACATTATTTGTATGGGGAGAAGTGTGAGATATACAGTGATCACAAAAGCCTGAAATACTTCTCTACCCAGAAGGATCTGAACATGAGACAGAGAAGATGGCTTGAACTCATGAAGGATTATGACTACGATATTCAATATGGCAAGGCAAATGTAGTGGCAGATGCATTGAGTCGGAAGACACAGACTGTGTCGCTCTCATACTTAGCAGTCAGTCCACCACTAGTGCAAGAGGCGATGCTAATGGATGAAACCCTCTTATACGAAGGGGCAACTTTAGAGCTTGAACCTCAACCAGAAAACCTTAAATGGTTGACTGTATCCTTGACGGATCTACAGGTGCATCCGGCAATTAGGCAAGAGGTAGTAATGAAGCAACCTTTGGATCCTGAATTGCAACGGATCAGAGTTAAGGTTCAAGATCAAACAATGAACGACCCAGATTTTGCTTTAGCCAGTGATGGGGCATTGATGTTTCGAGACAGATTGTGTGTACCCGATGATTTGGATATACAAGACAAGATAGTGCGAGAAGCACATAGCTCCGAGTACTCACTTCACCCAGGAAGTACCAAGATGTACAAAGACCTCAAACAAAGTTACTGGTGGCCAAACATGAAAGTCACCATAGCTTTGTATGTGGCGACTTGTCTTACCTGCCAGAAAGTAAAAGCTGAAAGGCATCGACCTTATGGTACTCTTCAGCCGCTCCCAGTACCAGAATGGAAGTGGGAAAGGATTACTATGGACTTCGTCACTGGACTACCAAATACACCTAAGGGAATGGACGTGATATGGGTAATCGTGGATCGGCTTACCAAGACTGCTATTTTATTCCTATCAAAACCAAGTTCTCTATGACCAAACTAGCACAACTTTACATGGACAACATAGTGTGTTTACATGGAGTGCCAGTGAGCATTGTT
>NW_024868226.1:0-6843 GCF_013358625.1 Macadamia integrifolia | reverse complement strand
ACTTGAATCTAACCTAGATCTAAGTTAGAACCATCCTATAGGACCTTGAAGGTGTGAGGAATGGGTTGGGAAAAGCCCCATTTGAATCCCCAAAGAATGGAGAAAGTTGGGAAGAAACAGGGTGTTTCCCGCCAAGATCGGTGGGTGCAACCGGTGGGCCCCTACCCGCCTGTGGGCACCCACCTGAGAAGGCAGGGGGGGCCTTCGGGCACAACCGGCTGGCCCAACCGGTGGGCCAACCAACGAGCCATCCTACCCGCCAGTTCTAGCAGAGGCCCCTGGCCCAACCGACGGGCCCCTACCCGCCGGTCCCAACCGGTGGGTAGGACCGGTGGGCCAGACAGCCCACCTGTCTGACCCACTCGTGTGGCCTCGAGGGTGATCCTTATGTCCGATTGGACCCAAATCGGACGTGTGACCTTCTTTTGACGTTCTAAACATGATTTTGTCATCGGATTTCATTAATTTTGATCCTAAAATGGTGAAGTACTAATCCCGTTCAATTATGTTAGGTTCACCACATCCTACCCGATTCGCACCGGATCTCACCCGTACCGAACGGGAATCCTTGTACGCTACAGGTAAGTGGGGAGGGGACGTTTGGCCTTGTTTCAAGGCATTGTTTGGCATTCATTTAAATATATCTAGTCTAGACATGCCATCATGAATATGCTATGTAGTCTAGTCATCCCACACATTGATGTGCATATGTGCTATGTTTACTTTCCAAATGCCAATTGAATGAGATGTTTATATGTTGAATGTGGACATCATTGTGCATGTTACATTGATAGACTAGATGCCGTAGTCGGCTTGGAGACGAGTGCATTGGTGGCCCGTGGAATGGGACACGGAGGCACTATGCAATCGTACTATTGTCATATAGGAGCATGCGGTATTAGGATTTTCACCATCCCATGCTACGACCCTTCCCAAAAGGGGTCAAGATGTTGGGTTATCATTTGGGGGGAAGCAGTGGTCGCGGTCGTTGGGTCACTGTGGCGGTTAGACATAACGCCCGACGGGTCATGTAGGATAGCCGGCAACCCCGGTGGTACATTCAAGAGGGCCAATCGTACTGCTTTTAAATTGCTGGAGTCAGCACCTTTATTTTCAGTCATTTACATTTCTGTTGAGAGCCGGTGGACGGCATTGTCTTTACTTTTTTGAGTACTCACGGTGGGCCTTCTCCGACAGCCCTATGGGCGTATCGCGGGAGGGAGTTCGCGGCTCGTACCCGGAGTATACGCGCACTGTGGTTGTAGTAGCACTAAAACCAAGGACTTAGTAATGTTGCTTAGGTGGATGTGATTTAAAATGTATAGCATGGCATGTAGTGCATATGATGTGTTTTGATGTGTGGACTGCTGTGTGGTCCATCTTACCACTTACTGAGCTAGTGAGTTCATCCCACTTGTGTACCCCTTTTTAGATGATTTTGCAGGTCATACATCTGAGGAGCATGGGGTGGGTCCCACAGTCGAGTTTCCTGATGAGGACTGGTGGACCCCTGAGGAGCTAGAGCACGGCACTGACTGCCCGTGCGAGAGTTGTGCTGCGGGACAGCAGTTCTAAGGCCGAGTTGAGCTGAGCTCTACTATATGATGCTGAGCTGGGCTCAACCCTTGATGCCGAGCTGAGCTCTAGCCTTGATACCGAGCCGAGCTGTGTACTCTGATTGTTTTGGTGGATTTCCTTATGTACTTGATATTTAAATTTTATTCTTTTTGTGTAAATATCATGCCTTCGGGCCCACATGTATATAATTATTGTATCACAATCCGGGTATCAAGTATTATGGGATTATTCACAGGTAAAACTTAGTCTTTCGCTGATCTGATGAGTTTATATTAGTTGTGTGTATGTTGTGGTGGAATACAGTATCTGATGATCCTGGCAGGTTTGGGTTAACCGGTGTTAACCCGGTCACTGGCCCGGTTCAGTGTGAACGGGGTGTGACAGATTCGGTTAAGCATCTTTTTTTTATTTTCCAAATTTTGAGTTCTTGGCCTTGCTCCTTTTATTTGTTTATTTTTAATTTTGCACAATTTAGTTCTAGGTACGGTATTGCACCTATCTTAGTTCTCGTCTCCTTGCTGGATCGGAGTACGGTATTGCACCGATCTCGTTCTTCTCACCATACAGAACCAGGAGAACCCCATTTCCCTGGATTTTGGTGTAGGTTGATCCTGTTATATGGTATCAGAGCCACAGTGGTGGTGAATTCGGTTTTTTGTTTTGTAGGTTTCTTTTATTTTGAGTAATCGTTTTATTTCTTGTTTTATGTGAGTGTATAAGCCTTTGGACTGTTGAGAGGAGTGGCAGAAGAGTGTAAGACCACGTTTGTGTCCAACTTATGTTAAAAATACCCCCTCATATGACCAGATCTAAGAGGTTTCCCCTAGTTTACAGAAACCTTAAACCATAAATCGTCTATCCCGCTCAATGTCAATGAGATCGGCAGGTGAGGCGAACACAAGTTCTACTGTGCTCAATTATGATGAACAAATATCTGACATAGACAAAAGACTTCAAAATTGGGATATGCCCAAAATTTCACAAAGAAAAGTATATGAAAATGACTGGCAAACATATTTTGAAACAATCAAAACCGTTGAACAAACCATAAATTTTACAAATGAAACACAAGAAATTACCCTTTTTGATCCCAGGTCTTTACAAGACCATCTCAAAAATAAATTTAATTACGTCCATATCAGCCTCGTCCAGGTGGCCATCAAACCCCTTCACCGCGAAGGCCTCAACACCTCCATGTTATTGGCCTTACGTGACCAAAGATTCTTAGACTTTGATGATTCCCTTCTGGGAGCCATCAAAACAAGCCCTTGTTATGGTCCTGTCCATTTTAATGTCTATCTAGACATGTCCATGGCACTCCAGGACCTAAAAATCTTTCATTCCCTCAAAATTAACCTCAAAACCCATGGATATAGAATGATGCATGGATCAGTTCCAATTGCTGTCATTCATCGTATCAAATACAAACCAATGAAAACTATCAAACCCAGAGCCCTCAAATGATCTCCAAAAGGACAGACCCTTTACCTTGAAACCGACTGTATCCAAGGTTAAGTCGTTTATCCTAGGCTCGTTCAGTGGAAAGATATCTCTTTCCCTAATGAGTGAAAATTGCAAACTACTACACCTCAACCCCAGATCTCAAACACCAATATCTAGTCCATCTCCCAAACTATAGACGGATTAGTTACCCTTCGATTTAACAGACAAATACCACCAAGTGTTTACCAAAGTTCCCGTAAGTCATGCTCTAGTGCATCGACTTCTTCCAATTATTTTCCCTTGAGTTCTCCACCAAGAACTCCTCCTCCAATTCCAAACCTTGCTGGATTAAATTCTGGCCAAAATGTTGTCCATGGAACTTATGAAACTTCGGCCTCTGTTCCAGAGTCAACCCAATCCGACCAAACTCATCCTCAATCTTCGACCTAGTCAGAAGTGGCTCCGCCCTAATGTGACCCTGGTGTCTATATGCTTCAATCCAAGGAAGCATTTCAAATTGACAAACAATTACTCCAAACAGACTTTGAATCACCAAGAAACAAACAAAAATGTGAATGGTTCTTCAAAAACTTTAATCTTGAACAAGAAGCCCAATTAGAACAAGTTGGTATAATTTTATGACAAATCTTAAAACAAATGTTTTCTTTTTTACTTACTTTGATATTTTTGCCCAGGATAACAGCATTGATTATCCCTGGCATAACCAAATCTCTACACAAAATGCTACCCACAGATCTTGGACCCTTAGTACCGGTCCAACTACCACTGCTATTCATCCCCACGTGGAAAGCATCAAATATACTTTCAAAAATACAAATTTAATTGCTTCCCCATTCAAAGCAGCTGAACAAGATAACCCAAATAGAAAGCAAATTTAACAACTAAATTTTACAAATTTAAATCTTCACACCATAGCTGAACAACTCTCCCGAGTTGAGTGCCTTGTCCAACCAAAACCTGTGGCCTCTTCATCCTTAATCTCGGCGACTATTCCTCCTAGTACTCCCCTTTTTAAGCCATACAACATTCCACAAACACAACAACGACAACTTAACAAATCATTTTTACTTGATCAAATCAATCATCGTCTTGCAAATCTAGAAGCTCCCGACACATCAATACCAAATCAATCAACTGCTGAGTCTATTATTCGTCGGGTAGATGCTCTTTCAAAATATTCTTCGAGTTACTCTTCCAGCTCTGACTCAGAGGTCCCCCAAGTTAACCAAATTGGCGAAAGCTCAACCCAACATCCGGTCTTCCCTGACCTTCAAATTATATATATATATATATATACACACACATCATTGTACTAATCTTCATTTTGTAGTGCAGCTGGAGTAAAGTAAGATTTAAAAATTTTCATCAAGTGGAGCACTTATTTTTTATTGTGATAGACTTAGTTTGGTATTGGGTCAGATGATAGCTTTGGAGGGGCAAGAAATACATAGTATCTCATATGCGTCTTTAATTAGTAGGAAGTGCGATGTACTCACAAGATCAAGCGTCACCTTTGTAGTGGGAGTTTTTGGGAGAATCTAGTAAAATCTCGGTATGCCACATTGGAAGGCACCGAAGAAAGTAAGGAGATACCTCCAGGGCAGTAAGGATCACATGTTGACACATCGACATATTGTTTTGAAGCTGACATACTAATTGGAGTCATACTATGCTGAATGTGGAGATATGTGGAGATCCACTTTCAGATACATTTGCATGCTTGTTGTAGGAGCAATATTATCCTAGAAAAGTGTGAAGTAACCAAAGACTGCATTCTCTAATCTCTACTATGGAAGCAGGGATAGTGGTATGCTATGAGGCGGTGTATATAGCTCATGCGTCGTGATTAAAATATTTTTGTCACAGACCTCCAAGTTATTCCATCTATAGAAAAATCAATATGGATATCCAAAAGTGGATCCTATGTCAACATACCATCACATTAGAATCCTTTAACAACACATGCTCTGCTCTGTGAGTTGGTGTAGACAGATAAGATTAAGTACTATGCTGGTTTATATTGGGGTTTTGGCTTCACATTATGTTTTTACAGCAATTTCATCTTTGCTGTAAATGTGGGAGAGTTTGGAGAAGCCATACATCAACCCCTATATTATTCTCAATGGTTGACGATACCCGATGCCGGCGATGAGAGACCGCTGCCAGAGTATTCAAGAAATGGTAGAGTTGGACAACTGCATCTGGAGGGATCAAAAGGCTTAATGGAGATGGATGATCCTCCTCTTAGAGTTTTAAATTCCACTGCCATGAATGTTGGTGCTACATTACATAGATGCAAACTGATTGAATTAGCCTTTGCAAAATGGAATGGTGCCAATATAGATTGTACTCTATATATCCAGCCATCTAAATTGCCACACCACCCTTTGGGTAGGCTGCATATTAAAGGCTTTCTCAATTTTCCTTCAAGAACCTTTATGCATGTACTAGTTCACTTGTAAGCTGTATAACAGAACCATAAGAAACAAGCCATTGAATTGGAAGTTCCATATTCTTTGGTAGCTTCCATTGAGTCATAACTTACTTTACAAATTTCAAATTGTTCTCCTTTCCATACACCAACATATAGTGTCAGTTTTCTTCATCCAATCTCATACCATTAATCTTCAATTAAAGACAGATGAAATTATTTCAAGTTTAGGCAGACTCCTGCATTAATTATTCCTAACCTAACATCCAAGGATCAAAGCTACAGAAGTCCAGTTCACACTTTTAGAAATCATATTCACTAAATGCAACCTATGATGTGGCTTAGGATTTAGAATTTAGGGCCCAATTTGGTTCAATATACTTGACTTCTATGCCTTCTTGTAATCACCTTTTAAGCCAAGATTCTCTGGCAATATTGACAATCTCTAGTCATTAGTGTGTGCATCATAATCCTAAATCAGAAAGAAAATTCTTCTTTGTTTGTTGATCAGGTTACTTGTGACAATAGGACTATGTGTTTTGAACTCTTACACATATGGGTTTTCAGTAAATGATCTTCAAAGGAGAGAGCAGTTGCAGGTTGGGGTCCATCAGAGGAGACTAATTACAGTAATTAAAATGAAGAAGCAAACTAGAGAGTGAAATTTCTTTGCTGGGAAGGTTCCTAAGAGACGTGGCATGCAAGATTAGAAGGCATCTTCAACCAAGTTAATTACTATCCTTCTTATCACTTATCTAGATGTTATCTCGCTTTACCCAAGTGGAAGACTAAAGAAAATGCACACTATAAATCTTATGGCCGTGGAATATTACTACCACATTTCCAAGTTCAGTAGTAATTTTTCTTATATTTCTATTGAGAAAGCCGTATTGTGAAAAATTAAAGTGGTGAACTAAGAAATTGTAATCTTTATTATTATTATTATTATTCTTATTTTTTTTTACCATTTAAGATAGGTATAAAAGTTTTCAAGTGAAGTTCCTCTCCCTTGCGCGTAACTACCCCACCTCATCTCACACCATCCATGGGGTGTGGTCGCACACCCAAAAAGGTGGTCCCCACACCCCATGATGATGTTAGATGAGTTAGGGTTATTACCCACAGAGGAGAGGATTTGGGCTCCTCCAGCCATCGAGTGGGAAGAATTCCTTGCCCACTGGTGATGGATGGGACAAGAGTCAATAAACTCCTATTCACAATTCTAAAATACCCTTCCCCTTGACCATAGGTGTAGGAAAACTCGAACCCTTTTACAAGATAACGCACTTTTTTTCTTTCCCACATGAAGATAAATCCTATTATAAATACATATTGCACTAATATTTAACTTTCAATTTTTTGAAAACCCA
>NW_024868225.1:75747-156174 GCF_013358625.1 Macadamia integrifolia | reverse complement strand
TGCATTTTATTCTGGCCACAAGTTTGAATGATGGTGGTTCTTTTGCCACCCTTAGGGCATTGCTCAATTTGGCTTTCCATCATTAAACTAATGCCAATTCCACTTGTTTGTTAAATGAGCAGGAAATCTGTTTTCTGATCGATTCAAAATTTTGATCTATACTTAAAGAGCAGTATGTCGTTCATTGTGGTATTCTGACCTTCAAAATTGGTTGACTAATGTGTCTGATCTGAAATGTGTACAGATAACTTTGTTTCTAAACTTTCTATTGCTAGGGCTAACCGTTTAACAGTGATTTTTTGAGAAATTAGTTATGGGATCTGTCAAATGGAAGGGAGGAAAAATCCATGGCATGTGCTTGATGTGAATAATGGCATGATTTTTCAGGTTTTGTTTTGTTTTGTTTTTGTTTTTGTTTTTGTTTTTATTTTTGTTTTTGTTTTTGTTTTTGTTTTTGTTTTTGTTTTTGTTTTTGTTTTTATTTATTTATTTATTTTAACACATGGAAACCGTATGGTTGAGTTGAGTTGCAGTATAATATGAATGCACGCAAGTGGATTCATGTAATATTATCCAATGTGGAATAGATCATCCAATGTTCATCTCATCCATCAAAATTCAGTCTAAGGATGGTGAGGGGTTAAAAGTGCCATATACTACGATGATGCTATTGTTCATTATAAAAGAATGTAGTTGCATTTTTGTAATTTATTGTCAATTTGAAATCAAATTTACCCGACTTCCCTACTTTTTTGGAGTTAGAATTTGATCAGAAGGATGGTTCTGGGTTTTCTATCATGGATCCGTTCATGTTTGCTCATGTTATATATGTTTTGGGGCAAGAGAATGTTATCTGTTTGTGTGGTTATTGCACCAGCATATAGATCAATGGGAGGCAATATGAAGGCATCTTCAATGCATGGGGTGGGGAAACATCAGTCTTTTTGTGTCCGCCTATGTTTAGATTAGGGTGTTAATAGTTCGATTTTGGTGTAAACGGTTCGATTGGCGCTGGTGTAAGACTTTTTAGGTAAAACAAAACATAACAATTTAATATATAATTTCATTAATTGAAATCAAAACCATTTATAAACAATTTTCGGTTTAAACGGTTTTTTTAGGTTTATAATTTTTTATCCAAACGATTTCCTTATCCTTAAAAAGTTTAGCAAAATGAATGTAATTTTGAACATGAAATAAATTGTTTAAAGTTATATGTTTTCTTTTAATAGGTGTTAAATATAAAGTTAATATATATTTTTTAATTGAAATGTATGTAAACTTAACATTGAATGACTTAAATTTACTATTTATATATTAATTGGTTTACTTAAGCGGTTTGAAGTAGTTTAAACTGTTTAGTTTATGTCTTAATTTTAAAACCAAAATTGAACTATTTATCAAACGATTTCACAGTTTTAGTGTAAGCTACTCGAGTTGATTTCAATAAACGATTTCGATTTAGTTTTGATATGTTTTGGTGTAGACTGATGCAAATGGGTAACTTTTTTTTTTATTTTTTATGTCTAATGTCAACAATCTTTGCAACCTATATCTTAATCACATCCTCGTCTTCTTCAATCTTTTTCTCCTTTCCTTTTTTTTATTTTTGGTAGAAATCTTTTTCTCCTTTTCAAACACCCCAAGGAATGGGAATTTACTAAGCCACCCACCACAAACAAGAATTGATCTACAAGATCTAGGAGGCCTTCAAGGAAAACAGACTCCAATTAATTACCCCCTTAAAAATTGATTAGACCAACACATTATCAAACATAAGGTACGTGAAAAAAAACACAATTATCGAAGGTCTAAAGAATCTGTATATCAAACAACTTTTTTTTTTTTCTTTTTCGGTAAAGGTATATCAAACAACTTGATACATGGAAAATAGGCGATAATATGGTTCAAAATCCTCTGTTTTTCCCATCCTTATTTTTTCTTGTTTTGCTACTTACAGAACGCGACACGTGGATAACAAGAAGACCAACGGTCAAGATTGGGTGAAGATTATTACATCCGGTGCGTTAGTCTTAAAGTTGTCCACGTGTCGCGTTCTGCAGGTAGCAAAACAAGGAAAAATAGGGATGAGAAAAACAGATGATTATTTTCCCGACAATATTAGGATGGCTTGCTTCCATGGCTAGTGATCCACCCACATATTGATACTAATCTTGGATACACAGCATATCTCAATTAATATCAACCTTTCTTGGCCAATATTGGAGCGACGATCTAAGGTATTGGACCGTATTGCGGCAGAATTGAGAAAAAAAAATCTTGAACATAATAGAGGGTACTAAAGATTATTTCATTAGATTTAGAGAGAGAGAGAGAGAGAGAGAGAGAGACTTAGCGGTGCTAATTTAGGTTCTCCTAAGAGCGTGGGTAGTTTTCAGCTTTCCAGAACTTTGGTATCAAGTTGCAGGGAAGACGAAAGCAATGGAAATAGAAGCCGTGCTTTCGAAAGACTCTGTAAGTTCATCCTAGTCTGAAGACTGAACTCTCAACTGATTGCTTTATAGAAAATTTCCAAATGTTTAGTTTCCTTTTCAAAAGAGTCCCAATCGGGAGAACCGTAAGAGATCCAACTACCCAACTGGGTTTTCTGCAAAACCCTTCTTCATCTCTCAAATACATCTCCTCAAAACCCTCAACAGTTCAGAACCCTTTCGTTTTCTCTTATCTCGTCAGCTCATGTGGGTTCTCACCCGCAGCTGCCATCTCTGCATCCAAGAAGATTTGTTTTGAATCCTCTGATAGACCAGACTCTGTTCTTGCCCTCTTCAGAAACCATGAATTCACCGAAGCCCAAATTTCCAGTCTCATTAGAAAGTGTCCATCATTGCTTGTTGCCAGTCCTACAAAGACCCTTCTCCCTAAACTTGAGTTCTATCATTTGTTGGGCGTTTCGAGCCCTAACATCGCCAAAATGGGTCCAAGATTTTTTTACTCTAGCTTAGAGAACAAAATCATCCCTGCTTTTAATTTCTTCAACAGTGTAGTTGGGAATGTGGAGGATGTTGTTATTGGCCTAAGACGTCAACCTCGTCTCATCGATTATTTACATAATGTGGCTCAAAATATTGCAATCTTAAGAGAAAAGGGAGTACCGGAGTCTAATATCGTGAGTTCACTGATGGACTTTCCCAGCACAATGACACCTAAAAATGACCGGTTCGAACAGATAGTTGAGAATATTCAGCTAATGGGTTTCGACCCTTCAAAATACTTGTTTATTGTTGCTCTCCATGGGTTAGCATCCATGAACAAATCGACATGGAAGCAGAAATTTGATGCTTATCGAAGGTGGGGCTTTTCTGATAATGAGATTCTCACAGCATTTAGGAGGTACCCTTGGTTTATGACACTTTCTGAGAAGAAGATAATGAGCCATATGGATTTCTTTGTTAACAAAATGGGTTGCGAACTGGCAGTTATCATCAAGTGCCCGCAACTTCTAGGGCTTAGCTTGGAGAAGAGGATTCTTCCAAGGTGTTCAGTTTTTCGAGTATTGAGGTTGAAAGGCCTAGTGAAGGAAGATCTTAAAATAGGACGTCTTTTGATAAAAAGTGAGAAGCTTTTCCTGGAGAAGTTTATGACCAAATATGAGAAAGAAGTTCCTCAACTCTTGGACCTATACAAAGGGAATATTAGTCTGGGAGGACTAGGATATGGAACTGAGGAATTTTGGAAAGAACCTCCTGTAAAATGCTTAAATGTTTGAAATTCTGATATTTTTTGCATCTATTAAGGTAAATGATTCAGGATGGGTCTCTAGGAACTTGACTGTCCAACTCCTATGCCGCGGTGAACTGTTTTGAGCTCAGAAGGAAGGCAGTCATCTGTCGCCTAGTCAATCTGGTGCATGTGGTTACTTTTGAGTAGGGGCTAGTCCCATATTTACAGTTTGACTTCAATTTACTCAACCTTAGTAAAATTTATCTAGAATTGGATTCTTCGGGCATTAAATTAGTAAAATTGGTTATAGGATGTCAGCTTCTATGCATTTGTGTATTGATAGGTTTTCTTTTAATAAAAAGGCTGCTTAATGTTGAGGATTTGATAAATTGGTTATGCTGATTCGTAAAACCGGTTGAAAAAAGAGAAGGAAAAATGTGAATTTGGTTCTAAACTTGTAGTGCTGAAGCTGTAGTGTCTTTAGTACTAAAAATTGATGCAGTTTCAGTTATACAAATGCTTGTGATTGAATTGAAGACCTAAAAAAGATGATTCTTATGCCCTTTTTTTTAATAATTTTATGGAATTTATTGTTCATTATCTACTGTTTGTAAGCATAGATTTTTAGTTAATATTTTTAGGTATAATCAAATCAAAGCCTTTTCTTAATGATTCTTATAGAGTTTATCTAACATATTCATTGTTTGAAACCATAGATTTTTTGTAACTTTTTTTAGGGAGATTTAATTATTCTAGATTTGAATGGACCAACTGCTGTAGACAGGTGGAATGTCTTAAAACTACTGAGTTTGGTTACCACTATTTGTGAATATATGTGTTCAGGATGGTTCTAGTCATATCAATCAGTTGACAGCTCTACTCAGTGGTTTTCAGACTTTTCTCCAAATAAAAGTGGAAATGTTCCTTTTGATGTGTTTGATGAGTTTTTGGTGCCAATGAAAATAACAGTAAAATTATGCATTTTCCTTTTTCATGGAAATGCAGATAATGTTCTCCCTGGATAAAGGGAAAGTGGGAGGGTACTGAACTTAAGTTGAAAATAAGCTGTTTGCCGTGGGGTGCTAGGGTACTGAAAACTTGCACAATTGGGTTTTTATCACTTTGATTAAAATTATGTAAAAATGAGTTTGTCCTTTATGTTATCAAGGTTGCCTAGTATAATTAGTTTTGTGAAAATTTGTATGATGGTTCTAGTCAGTGTCATTTTTTTCTTTCGGCATGTTTGGTCCTTGACATGTAGCTATTAAAGAGTAGAAATATAACAATTTTGTTACTGAAGATTCAGTTTTGGTCACACACCTGCCTCACATGGTATTGAAGCACATTCTATCCTAAAGAAAATAGAGAAAAAGATCTAAATGGATGATTATATCTATGAAATCCCATTCATGGTGACCGGAGAAGGGTATGTGGAGGGAAGTAATGGTAAAACTGGCCAGAAAGGGAGGAGGAACACTGTATTGGGTAGTTTTGTAAACTCAAAACCCAATATTTTATATTCTTGTGAATTGAAGCAGTTAGATGGTACTGTTTGGTATTGGAAAACCTGATTGTGTGTAATCTTGTATTTTTCCCTTTCTTTCTTTTTTTGGGGTGGGGGTGGGGGTGGGGGTGGGTGGGAGGTTACCTCAAAGCTGAATCTTGTAGTTGTGTTCATGTGTTTATTTTTCATTAGATTAAAGAACCTAACCTTTTCCCCTATCTGTAAGAGAAGATTCTCTCAATGGGTGGTACAAAAATCTTTACCCTATGTCCCTATCAAGAGAGAGTGGATGATGTACAGTGTAAACAATGCCATGACTTTTAGGGAATTTTTTTTACCAGAGTTATTTCTTTTAGTTGTGGTTATGCATCTATTTTTCATTCGATTGCAGGGGTTTTTCTGAAAGTGAGATTCTCATGGCATTAAGGAGGTATCTTTGGTTTATGAAACTGTCTGAGAAGAACATTATGAGCCATTTGATTTCTTTGTTAACAAAATGGGTTGAGAACAGGCAGTTATCATCACATACCGGCAACTTATTGGGCATAGCTTGGAGAAGAGGATTATTCCGAGGTGTGCAGTTTACTGAGTACTAATATTGAAAGGTCTAGTGAAGGAGGATCTTAAAATGGAAACTCTGGTGAAAAAATGTGAGAAGCATCTTTTGGAGAAGTTTGTGATCAACTATGAGAAAGAAGTTCCTCATCTCTTGGATATATACAAAGGAAATACAAGTCTGCTATGACTAGGATATGTCACTAAGTGTGTTGAAAGAACCTATTGTAAAATACTCAAATTTTTTTATTTTGACAAATGGATCTAAATGTTTCTTTGTGTTATTCTCTCTCCTTGTTAAGACCTTAGGCTCAATGGACCTCAAATCTGTAATTGTTGACAATACAACTAATTAGTTGTTTCTTAGAGAAATATTGATTTGTCTAAATTTGAATGGACCTATTTACTACTTTCTGGTAGGATGCCTTAAACTTGGTCAGCTTCAAGCCTCAAGGTCTATCTGGAGACTGTATACAAGCTATTGTGTGCAGCTTCTAAGGTCATTGGTTCAGTATCGGTATCTAGGAACTTGTCTACCCACTCCTATGCTTCAGGTGAACTGTTTTGAGCTTAGTAGGAAGGCATTTTTCTGTTGCCGAGTCATTCTAGTGAGTGTGCTTTGTTGAGTAGGGGCTAGGCCTAGATTTACAGTTTAACTTCAATTTACTCAAAACTTTAGAAGGTGAATAGCAAGTACAAATGTTAGATCAAACACCAAGAAACACGAATAAAGGGAGACAATAGATCCGTACGACACAGAGATTTAATGAGGTTCACACACCAGGGTGGTGTGCTACGTCCTCGGGCGAAGAAGAAGATGATTCACTATGCAGAAGAGAGATTACACCCTAGCAGCGGCGAGGAAGAACTCGCCCTGAAACCCTAGCTTTGTGAAAACTCTAGAATACAATGACTTTCTCAACAAGCAACAATATATTATATATATACTCCAAATCGCGGTTCGACCCATCGGGTCGCGGTCGATCCTGTCGAACCATACCACGGGGGCACCCCCATACGAGATCAGTGATGGGCTCCTATCGGCCCAAGCCCTCTGCTTCCATCACAGATCTCAAAAAATTTTCCATTCGGGTCGCCACCAAAATATGTCGAATCGGGTCAATCTTCAAAACGGGTCAAGAATTCGAGACAAACTTAACAAATCTCCACCTTGGGTTGAATTCTCCTCCAACAGATAAACAAATAGCTAATATCTTCATCTTCTCCAATAGCCCTCCAAAGGGCTGAACTCAAACACGACAAACACCAAGTAAGTTCAAGCAATGCTCGAACTTACCAACACATAAAGGTGTTTGAGATTTAAAATATAACCGCAAGCGTACGGATCAGTGTAGCTACGGGTCGAACACAGGGAGAGCAGCCACCTTATTTTTTATTTCTTTTAATAATGCGAAAGTGAACTGATTAATGGTTGTGATCTAATTCTAATTACCGTCCTAAAAATAACGTCCTAACCATTCGTCATCTAAGAATTTAAAGACGCAAGCCANATGATACCAAACATCAATGTGCTTTGTCCTCTCATGATACATTGAATCTTTAGTCAAGTGAATAGCACTCTGGCTATCACAATGGATAACAGTCACCCCATGATCCATGCTGAGTTCTCCCAACAAACCTCTAAGCCAAATAGCTTCTTTAATTGCCTCAGTCACTGCAATATACTCTGCTTCAGTAGTAGATAATGCAACTGTAGCCTGTAAAGTAGCTTTCCAACTAACCGTACTTCCTCCAAGAGTAAATACATAGCCTGTGAGTGACCTCCTCTTGTCAAGATCACCTGCATAATCTGAATCAACATAACCAGATAAATTATCACCATTCCTCCCAAACTCCAAACAAACACCAGAGGTCCCTTTCAAGTACCTAAGTATCCACTTCACTGCTTCCCAATGAGCTTTACCTGGACATGACAAATATCTGCTCACCACACTGACAGCTTGTGAAATGTCAGGACGAGTGCAAACCATAGCATACATAACGGAGCCAACTGCACTAGAGTATGGAACACGTGACATGTACTCCACCTCTTCATCTGTCTTAGGTGATAGAGCAGTTGAAAGTCTAAAATGAGATGCAAGAGGAGTAGTTACAGGTTTGGCATCTTTCATGCCAAAACGATTCAATACCTTCTCAGTGTACTTTTGTTGAGATAGCCACAGCTTCCCTGCTTTTCTATCCCTCTTGATCTCCATACCAAGGATCTTCCTTGCTGCCTCCTTGCTGCCCCCAAATCTTTCATCTCAAATTCAGAACTTAATTGTTCCTTCAACCTATTGACCTCATTCCTATCTTTTGCTGCAATCAACATATCATCAACATAAAGCAACAAATATATGAATGACCCATCAGAGAGCTTTCTGAAATAAACACAACAGTCATATTGACACCTGGAGTATCCAAAACTAGCCATAACTGAATCAAACCTTTTATACCACTGTCTAGGAGACTGTTTCAAACCATATAGGGACTTCTTCAACAAACATACATGGTCCTCCTTACCTTCAATAACAAACCCTTCAGGTTGATGCATATAAATCTGTTCTTCTAGTTCACCATGCAAGAATGCTGTTTTCACATCAAGTTGCTCCAACTCCAAATCATGCATAGCAACTAAAGCAAGTAGGACACAAATAGAACTATGCTTAACAACAGGTGAGAAAACATCATTAAAATCAATTCCTTGTACCTGACTGTAGCCCTTTGCAACTAAACGTGCCTTGTACTAGCATCTTCAACACCTGAGGCAGATTCCTTCTTCTTGAAGACCCATTTGCAACCAATAATTTTCTTCCCTGTTCTCGGCTTCACAAGCTCCAAATTCTGATTTTTATGAAGAGATTCGATCTCCTCATTCATGGCAATCAACCATTTTGTAGAATCAATTGAAGCAACAGCTTCAGAATATGTCGCAGGCTCACTATTTTCAATTGTATCTGCAACAGACTATGCATAAGTAACAAATTCAGCATGCCCATACTTTTGTGGTTGTCTAATATTCCTCCTTGGTCTATCCTTGGCAACGTTGTACCGCTCTTCTTCTTGATTCTCTTGAGCATCATCTCCTTCAGTAAAAATAGGCAACTGGACTAAAGTAGATTGTGCTTTGTTTGAAGATGAACTACCAATTTCAAACTCCACCTTCTCTCTAGATTTTTCTTGACCTTCATCACAATGAATAGGAACTTCTTTCCCAGGATGCAACATAGCAGATTCATCAAAAGTAACATCTCTGCTAATAAGAAATTTTGGAGACTTTGGATCAGAACACCACAACCTGTATCCTTTCACTCCAGATCCATACCCAAGAAAAATGCATTTCTTAGCCCTAGGTTCCAACTTCCCTTCATTTACATGTGCATAAGCAGGACATCCAAATACTTTTAAATTTGAGTAGTTTGCATGTAATACCCTACTTTTTTAAACCCGGTCTGATTAAGCGGTTGAACCAGTTTAACCATGCAGGAACCGAGCCAGAGGAAATTAGAGCAGGTTCCTTATGGGCTATGATGGCACGGGTGACCTTAAACACCGGCTGGCCCGACAAGTCCGAGCCAGTGCCAGAAGAGACGGGAATGCCCAAACCGTGTACGTACACCTACCATAAGGCTATGTACGGATAAAACAGGTATTATATCCGTATTTTAAGGTATATACGTATGCTACATCGTATGCTTGGGGTGGGGTTCGTGCCGAGGTCCGAACCCGGTCAAAATCCCAAGTTTTGGCTCTCAGGTGGGTAGGACAGGTGGGTGCACCCACCTGAGTGACCCATCCAAGTGCACTGTTCACTTATTAGGAATTATATATATAAAGCTTTATGATTTTCTCTTCTTTCCATTTATTACCCCCGTACGTTGGTGAGAAAAGTAAAGAGGAGAGAGAAAAGAAAGGGAAGAAGAAAGGAAGAGAAGGAAGAGGAAGAAAAGAGGGATTTTAGCGGCGCCGAAGCTCAATCTTCCCATTCCGGTGCCGGGAGAGTGATCTTCAACTCTAGATCTACAGTTGGAGGTAAGAAAAGTTGGGTTTTATGAACATTCACCATATCCAAGCTTTAAACCCTTGATTCGAGTATGGTTTCTTGAGATCTTGTAAATCCCCTTTGAAATGATGAATCTAAGGTTTAATAGATGATTATGTGTTGATCGTGAAGGATTTAAAGAGATATTGACAAGGTGGAAAGAACATTGTGGGTTTGAAGCGATTTGAAGGGTTTGAAGTCGTTCTTGAGCAAAGAAGGTAAGATGGTTTTCCCTCACTTGAATCTAACCTAGATCTAGGTTAGAACCATCCTATAGGACCTTGAAGGTGTGAAGAATGGGTGGGGAAAATCCCCATTTGATTCCCCAAAAAAATGGAGAAAATGGGGAAGAAACAGTGTCTTTTCCGCCAAGACCGGTGGGTACAACCGGTGGGCTCCTAACCGCCTGTGGGTACCCACCTGAGAAGGCAGGGGGGCCTTCGGGCCCAACCGGCGGGTACCACCGGTGGGTACTACCGGCGGGCCCCTACCCGCCGGTCCCAACCGGTGGGTAAGACCGGTGGGTAGACAGCCCACCTATCTGACCCACCCGTGTGGCCCCGAATGTGATCCTTATGTCCGATCGAACCCAAATCGGACGTGTGACATTCTTTTGATGTTCTAAACACGATTTTGACATCGGATTTCATTAATTTTGATTCTAAAATGGTGAAGTACTAACCCCGCTCAACTATGTTAGGTTCACCAAATCCTACCCGATTCGCTCCGGATCTCACCCGTACCGAACGGGAATCCTTGTACGCTACAGGTAAGTGGGGAGAGGACGTTTGGCCTTGTTCCAAGGCATTGTTTGGAATTCATTTAAATATATCTAATCTAGTCATGTCATCATGAATATGCTATGTAGATTAGTCATTCCTCTCATTGATGTGTATATGTGCTATGTTTACTTTTCAAATGCCAATTGAATGAGATGTTTAAATGTTGAATGTGGACATCATGGTGCATAATGCATTGATAGACTAGATGCCGTAGTCGGCTTGGAAACAAATGCATTGGTGGCCCGTGGAATGGGACACGGTGGCACTATGCAATCGTACTATTGTCATATAGGAGCATGCGGTATTAGGATTCTCACCATCCCGTGCTACGACCCTTCCCAACAGGGGTTAAGGTGTTGGGTTACCATTTGGGGGGAAGCAAGGGTCGCGATTGTCGGACACTGTGGCGGTTAGGCATTACGCCCGACGAGTCATGTAGGACAGTCGGCAACCCCGGTGGTACATTCAAGAGGGCCAATCGTACTGCTTTTAAATTGCTGGAGTCAGCACCTTTATTTTCAGTCATGTACATTTCTGTTGAGAGCCGGTGGACGGCATTGTCTTTACTTTTCCGAGTACTCACGGTGGGCCTTCTCCGACAGCCCTATGGGCGTATCGCGGGAGGGAGTTTGCGGCTCGTACCCGGAGTATACGCGCACTGTGGTTGTAGTAGCACTAAAACCAAAGACTTAGTAATGTTGCTTAGGTGGATGTGATTTAAAATGTATAGCATGGCATGTAGTGCATATGATGTGTTGTGATGTGTGGACTGCTGTGTGATCCATCTTTCTACTTACTGAGCTAGTGAGCTCATCCCACTTGTACACCCCATTTTAGATGATTTTACAGGTCATACATCTGAGGAGCATGGGGTGGGTCCTACAGTCGAGTATCCTGAAGAGGACTGGTGGACCCCTGAGGAGTAGAGCACGGCGTAGACTGCTCGTGCGAGAGCTATGTTGCGGGACAGCAGTTCTGTGGCCGTGCTGAATTCCACTTCTGAGGCCGAGCTAAGCTCTTCTATATGATGCCGAGCTGGCCACGACCCTTGACGCCAAGCTGATCTCCAGCCTTGATACCGAGCCGAGCTGTGTACTCTGATGGTTTGATGATTTCCTGTATATACTTGATATTTGAATTTTATTCTTTTTGTGTATATATCATGCCTTCGGGCCCAAATGTATATAATTATTGTATCACCATTCGGGTATCAAGTATATGGGATTTATTCACAGGTAAAACTTAGTCTTCCGCTGATCTGATGAACTTATGTTAGTGTGCGTATACTGTGGTGGAATACAGTATCTGATGATCCTGGCAGGTTTGGGTTAACCGGTGTTAACTCGGTCACCGCTCCGGTTCAGTGTGAACGGGGTGTGACATATACATTGACTGAATTTAAACAACTATGTACACTAAAACAAGGTCTATATAAAGTCTACATGATGACAATTCGGTTGAGAAACTATACATGAACTTAACACCTGTTTCGGGTCAAGAGGGGTAGGCCCCTGATTAGTACCATCTTGGACTGTCTTTCAGATTCTCCTGGCTCATGGGAAGATGGTATTGACCTCCAACTTCCTTTCTCGATAGATTTTGATTGTGATGATATTCGAGCAGAGTTCCAGCCAGGAATGGCTACTTTTGGATTTGGATTCAGACAGAGCTTTGGCTAGGGAAGGCTATGTTCGGATTTGGATTTGGACAGAGCTTCAGCTAAGGAAGGTTAATTTCAGGCTTTGAATGAGGTGGCACTCTGATAGAGCTTTTGCTAGGGATAGGCCATGGGAGGGCTAGGCTGACGTGGAACTCTGGTAGAACTTCCACTAGAGATAGGCTAGGGGAGGGCTAGACTGAGATGGCACTCCGACAGAGCTTCCACTGGGAATGGCTATTTCTAGAAAGATTCCAAGGGCACTCAGATAGAGCTTCGGCTGGGAAGGGCTATTTCTAGAAAAAAATGGAATGAAGATCCTTAAAGCCCTGAAGAAGACTTTGAAGATCCGAGCAAAACTCCAAATCTTAACAAAGATCTCTTCATAGACCTGAAGAACCTTAAGGGGTGGAGGGATTTCTACTTTTGGTAAAGATCAAGAACACTCAAAAACATACTATGTTTGAAAAAAAAATGGATTAAACTACAAACTTGGATTGAAGATCTTCAAGATCCCAAAGAACACTTCAAAGATCTGAACAAAATTTTGGATCTTAACGAAGATCGCTCTGAAGACCTAAAGAAACTCAAAGGGGGAGGGGAGGAGGAAAGAGGGACCGAGCTTCACTTCCTAAGTGGGGTTGTGATTTCTGGTCATCTTTTTTTAAAGGAAGGGGGTATTTATAGTATTTTCAGGCCCAAGGGGAGGAGAGAACTCTTTTAACCACTTGAAAAAAGGGGGTTTTGGACTTGACAAAAGGGGGTTTTTGGACTAAAGTGGGTGAAAATGGTTTTTTAACCAATAGACAAAAGGAGGTTTTTGGACAAACGGGAGGAGAGAGAAATTTTAGCCAACGGGTAAAAAGTGGGTTTTTGGACTGATAGGAGGTTACGGCATAGGGTATGCTAATGGAGTAATGCATATGCGAAAATGGGTGAAGAGGAAATTTATTCACTCATCGAGCTAGTGGAACGTAAATCCCAACCGCCAACGGTAGGACATAAGATTGGGTTGAAGTGCACAAGGTATAGCTGGCACGGCTACATGGGAGGGTAGGCAATGTGCATAAGGTGTGCGGGTAATGTGCAAGGATGTGCGACACATGGCATGCGGGGCAGGTAGCATGGGTGGGCATAATACACGGGTTAACCTGCAGTCATGCATGGGCTGGGCAGCAGCAAGCGTGGGCTATAGTACGTAAGGGTGCTGGCAGCAGCCAGCAGGCACGCAGGCTGCTACAGGCAGGGATGCTAGCAGCAGCCAATGGGTGCATAGGCTATAGCAGGTGGGGGCACAGGTAGGGTGTGCGGGGGAGCATGCAAGGCTTGCTGGCTGGTCGACTGGCCAGCATTTGTAGCATATGTGAGGGCTGGCCTGCGAGCAGTGCTAGTATAAACATAGAATTTTCTGATGACGATTATGGGAGATCCGACAGTCCGATTTTGACGAGTCATATATCATCGGAATTGTATTTCTGAGTACTATCCATCCGTATGGTCACATTAACCGGATTCCTTCGCATATAAAAGGTCAAAATTGGACCCTCTTCTCTCCTGCATGAGGATTTCCAGGGTTTTTAGGTAAGGGATGAATTTAAGGTATTTGGGTAAGTAGGGAATTTTTCTAGGTTTCTAGCAGGCTTGCCAGTGTGCATAGTATACGTACGAGAAAATGAAATTTTTTGGGGATGATTGTGGGAGATCCGACTGGCTGATTTTGATGTGCCATATATCATCGGAATTATATTTTCGAGCACTATCCATCTATATGGTCACATTGACCAGATTCCTTCAAATATAAAACATCAAATTTGGACCCTCTTCTCTCTTGTGCGGGGGTTTCCAGGGTTTTTAGGTAGAGGACGAATTTGGGGTATTTGTGTAGGTAGGGATTTTTCCTAGTTTCTAATAGGCTTGCTAGTGTGCATGGCATACGTACAAGAAAATATAATTTTTGGGGGACAATTACGGGTGAATCGACGGTCCGATTTTGACGTGCCATATATCATC
Source organism: Macadamia integrifolia (assembly GCF_013358625.1). Classification (NCBI taxonomy): domain Eukaryota; kingdom Viridiplantae; phylum Streptophyta; class Magnoliopsida; order Proteales; family Proteaceae; genus Macadamia; species Macadamia integrifolia. The sequence goes on along the minus strand of NW_024868225.1, from coordinate 141,943 downwards.
GAAATTATATTTCTGAGCACTATCTATCTGTACAGTCATCTTGACCAAATTCCTTTATATATAAAAAGTCAAAATTTGGACCCTCTTGTCTCTCGCATGGGGGTTTCAAGGGTTTTTAGATAGGTGGGGAATGTTTTCGGGTTTTCTAGGTAATTTATCATCTCTGTTGATCAGAAGTCCAAAGTCGCTTCACATTTCATCATAGCTGGAGGGTGACAAAAATGGGTGTCTGTAGAATGCCCCTCTTTGGGTGAGGCCTATGCCAACAGACAAATGGCAGAGAAAAGAACGACCATATTTTGTCACTCAGAGCATGTACTACCATCATCTTGCTCATTAATGAAGGAGTTGAAAAATGCAACAGATAATATCTCTCAACTACTTTAAAGTTTTAGGACTTACCTGAGCTGTCGATTATAGGAAAGGAATTTGTTGCTCTTCCAATCCTGCAAAAGATGTTAGTACTTTGATCTTTGACTTTTCCCTAGCTAGGCTTTACATGTGCCAGTTCAGGGAATTTGGTCTCCAAGTGGGTTCTTTCGAACCAGGCTAGGCTATCTAGTCTTCTAGGTCAGTTCTTTCGAACTGGGTAGGGTTGTCTGGTCTTCTAGGTGGTTTCTTTCTAACCGAGCTAGGCTATCTGGTCTTCCAAGCGGGTTCTTTTGAACCGGGTTGGGCTATCTGGTCTTCTAGGTGGGTTCTTTTGAACCAGGCTGGGCTATCTGGTGCTGTCAATTATAGGAAAGAAATTCACTGCTCTTTCAACCCTGTAAAAGACATTAATAATTGATTCTTAATTTTTTTTTTTTTTTACCTTTGTTTCTTTTTTTCTTCTTTGGATTTTTAATCTTTTGGACTTTTGAATTGAAATCTTGAATTTTGACCATTGAAATAGAATCTTGAATTTGGACTTTGAACTTTGAGCCTTAATTTGGAATCTAAATGTTTTTTTACCCATAAAATGGTCCCCCCTTTGTTTGTTCCTCATTCTAACTTTTTTTGATTGGGGAATGATTTATGAGTGAGTGAGTTCAAGTTTTTGAAATCTTCTTGAAGATTCAAACCATTTTGCATCTTTCCGAGTTTCTTCAAATTTTTTCCGAAGATCTTCAGGTTTTCCTTGAAGTTCTTCATCTTTCTCATGAAGATCTTCAAAGTTCTTGAGGAAGGAGTCATTTGGAGAATTTGATATTCTTGTGGGATTTTGTGCAAATTAAAAAACTTCTTGGGGTTGTTTTATGATTTTGGAAAATATGGCTGAAAGAATGAAGAGAAAGACTTGTGGAGAAATCCAGCTAGAGGGTTACAGCAATTTTCACAAAGGGACGAGGGCCGGGCCGATTGGTACTCTAGACAGACTCTCCACAACACTCAGAATCATATCTGCAGCTCAGCATGGGGTTCTTGGGTAAGTCTTTACATTTCATTCATCTATTATTTTGATCATCTTTCTATTTTTTTTATTTTTTTTATATATATATTATTTATTTCCATTAGCATGAAGGGAGGGAACCGCCTATCCTGGCCCTATATGGCCACCCGAACATGGTTCAGTCATAGTATAGGATACTTCCTCGTAGAGTGAAGGAGATGGTCGACTCCTGCTTAAAACGATTAGCTTTTATAGAGACCCTGAAATTCAGTCCGGCACTGGTAGGGGCCTTGATGGAGCTGTGGTGGCCGAGTACTCATTCATTTCATCTTCCTATTGACAAGATTACCATCACGCCTCTGTGCTTCTAAGCCTTGACAGGCGTTCCATTTTGGGACAGACCCATGATGCTTCACAAGACTTCGACAACCAAGGAGTTTGAGGACCTAACAGGTATTACCATTGCGGCTGATCAGACACATATCCGTCTTAGGGATATCAGTGCACGATGGTGGAGAATCGGCCTGTGGGTAAACCCTGACAACATGGCATAAGTGACCCATGCTTTCTTATTGTTTGCTATGGGTCAGTGTCTTTTTAGTGACCTCCGAGGGGAAGTAGACATTCGCCCGGTGTTCTTCTTCAGGGATCTTTAGGAGGTGGATTCCTAGGACTAGGGTGGGGCTGCTTTTGCATACCTCTTGCAGACCCTAGACCTATTGTCATATGGAGACCGAGGTCTCAAGGGAGTGGGCTACATCCTTCAGGTAATTTTTATCCCTGTACCTATTTCCTTTCATTCATTTGGATTGCACTTCCTTACTTTGATCTTTTAAAACGGCCTTGTTGCTTTGAGCACCTGGAGATTATAGCTCCCAAACTGAGGGATTCTCAGGCATGTCTCCTCCTCCAGGAAGGCTTTGTAGTCCCTATCCTGGTCGAGAAATGATTCATCCCGTACTCCATTTGCCAAACTCTCAATCTTGTCCATAGGGATGATCTCTGGGCAATGCATGGTAGGTGGAGGAAGACAAGGAAAGAGATGTGACTGGAGATTAGACCACTAGGGCATGACTCTCTCTCCCAGGTACTAGACATGGCCACATATGCCTCAGAACAGGACCCGATTCTCTGATAAGCATCTGGCCATGACAATTTCGTCAAAGTCTGAAAATACGAGAGACTGGAATGGCCTCCAAGTGACCTGCAAATCCAAAGAAAAGTAAGTACAACATAGGACAAAGGGAAGTTTATTGTCAAATATGGCATACCTCAATAAGACTGTTCAGAAGAGAACGAGCAGTGGTCCTCGGAGGATGGTGTCGGGCCCTTTCTTGAGTATTTCCTTCATGATTCAACTTCTTTTTGTTTTAGTATTTACTGATGTTCTTTTAGGGGAGAACACGACGTGTAGACCCTTCCACTGTTTAGTCGCATATCAGTGTTGTTGATCCTTCGCAAGTTGGACCCTCTACTAGTGCTAGTGGGTCTCTTAGAGTACCCGACATCCCCTTTCGTGGCTTTCCTGCTTGGTGCTATCTCAACGCGGCCAACCCCAGCCTCCCTCATCTTTTAGAGCAGAGCACAGATGTAGATGCTTCCCTTGGGTTGCCCATTCCTTATAAATATGTGAGTGACTCAGAGTATGGTTCAGATGATGGCTTTACTCCCTAGGGACATGTTCCTGTAGTTCCTGCAAGTGTAAACACATGTATATATTTTCTTTTTCTTTTTCCCTCCCACTTTTATTCTGATATCTTATTAGTGGAAATCTATCTTTGACATGAAGAGAAACTTTTCATTTTTTGTTTGTGGTTTGCAATGTTTAGGCATAATCAATTCCATAACTCAAGTTGTAAATAGAATAATCGGGATAACACAAAAATCCAAATACTTTCTCACTCTATCACCAAGTGAATTACATGGAAAGGGAAACAATTTTCCTACCATAGACAAGATAGGTAGGTAAGAAGGTGGGGAGACAACTCTTGAGGTCAATGAAAGTTCACCAACTCCTCTAGGTCCATCACCTAGAGCCCATATTACTGGCTGATGTACGTAGGCAAGTAAAAGGATGTGTGAGTCAATCTCATCAACCTGATGTAATTGTAGCCTGGGGTCTTCATCAGAAAATTTTCTTATAGCCTCCTTGGGCACCTTCATGTAATATCTTGCATAGTCCTTTCTTACAGGTACCTTTCCCAGTCAATGATGAGGTTGAATTTTAGAACTTCCCTCTTATCCTGGTAGCAAAGAGCTCCGAGTGGGCCTCCTTTTAATGGCTTAGTTAACTTCAACTTTTCAAGGAGCCAAACTTGAAAAATAGTAGGACTTCCTTGATAATGATCTAGTCCGAATCTATGGCTATAGCTCATGTCATCGAATCCCTCGAATGTTTCTCCAAGAACCGTATGGATGATGTCACATCCTTTCTTTAACTATTTTACCACCTCAAACAGAGCGGGCGGTGTACCACACCCGGGAGTTCAGAGAACATAGCGAGCTATCATGCAAAGTAAATAAGCATCATGTGATCTCTGTTGATGGGTTCCTCCCATTGATAGATATTTGACAAAGATCTGTACCACCTTCAAAGTGTCAATCTTCCCATACCTGATGAATTGCTTTATTTCCTCTTCTTTCCATTCGAAGAAGTCCTAAATTTCTTCTAAATAATCTTTCTTCAAAGGTGATTGGAATAACCTACCTTTGGGTGGAGATAACATACAAACTCAAAATTCTTCTCGAGTTAGGCAAATCTCTACTAATCCAAATCAAAATACATGCAGATTGGCATCCCAATGTTGAGGCACCTGCCAGAGTAATTGGTGATGTAATTTCACACACCTGATCCGATCGAGAAATGACACATTTATAGATTCTTGCAATCCTGGCACCCTCATGTTCATGTCCAAGGTCCATTTCCTCAACGACTTATCTAATGAGCTCATGAATTTTTCTGAAACCATCACAAACAGAAGAGATATAATGATTTATCAGAGCATTAATCATTAAGTAATGACTCAAACAAGCCTTTACTACTATTGCATCAAGCTCTTCTTCTTTTTTTTTTTTATGGATCAAGGATGGAGAATAAACTGGCCTTGACAAACTGGTGCAGGGTGGCAATTTTCCTCCAAGGGATGGAATCCTGGATAAGAATTGATGAACCATAGGGGAATGACAGATACCTAATGGCCTTACATGCCAAATGGTGATCTTTTAAGATACTTTGATTATTAATCGAGGAACCAATTTTTTGCCTTGAGATGGTTGAGACTGCACTTGCACATGTCAAGTTGCCTACATATCCTCGAAAGAATCATGTCTGACATAGTTCAGGTGGTTCACCCTTTTAGACATAATATTTCTTGAGTTAATCTATGTTGACCAGTCTGGGTATTTCTTCACCGTTGTGGTCTATGAGTTTCACAGCTTTGCCTAGTAAAATCTCTTTGATAGTGAAAGTGGCACTCTAGTCGGGCCGAAATTTCTCTCTTGGATCATGAAGTGGGGCTCTTTGTTCTCGAAGAACAAGTTCACCCTTTTCTATGTGGTAGGGCTTCACCTTCTTGTTAAAGGCCCTAGCCATCCTCAGTTGATATTACTTTAGATTATCCATGGCTTTCATATGCCTTTCATCGAGAAAATTGAGCTCATCATGTCTGGCCTTCACCCACTCTCCTTCAGGTAGCTGACTATCAAGAAGCACCCTTATGGATGGTACCAGGATTTCCATGGGTAGAACCACCTCAACTCCATATACCAAAGAGAAAGGGGTTACCCCTGTCAAGGATTGTATAGAAGTCCGATATACCCATAAGGCAAGGGGTAACTTATTAGCCCAATCCTTTGTGTGTTTTTTCCATTTTCTACAGGATGACTTTGATGTTTTTGTTGGCTGCTTCTACCGCCCCATTGGTCTATGTCCTATAAGTGGTAAAGCGATGCCTTTTGATACCAAACTTTGTGCAAATTTTATCGGTCTTACCCAGAAATTGGATCCTTGATCTGATATCAATTCTTGAGATACTCCATATCGAGAAATGATATTCTCTTGAATGAATTTCGCTACCTTAGCGAATGTGAGGTGTTTGAGATTTAAAATGTAACCGCAATCGTACGGATCAGTGTAGCTACGGGTCGAACACAGGGAGAACAGCCACTTTATTTTTTATTTCTTTTAATAATGCGAAAGTGAACTGATTAATGGTTGTGATCTAATTCTAATTACCGTCCTAAACATATGTATCTAAAATAACGTCCTAACCATTCGTCATCTAAGAATTTAAAGACGTAAGCCACGCAATTAAATAAATAAATAACTAAAAATAAACAACCCACGCAATTAAAAAAAATAATAAATATATAAAGGAAAAAAATTGCTGAAATAAAAATAAAGTAAAAGAAAGGGGGTAAAGCTAGAGAGAGACTCACAAGTAGGTTTCTCTACTTAGCCCGAGGGATGCATCATAATATGAGCTTCACTACTTGACCAGAGAGTCACTCTTACAAGGGTTACTCTACTTGACTTTAGGGAAAGGGAGACAATTAAAATAAAAACAATAAATTGATGGTTCTATGGCTAGGAGGGGCAAAGCCAACACATACACTAGCCATGAACCTTGGGGGAAAGGGATAACAATAATGTAACGACTGAAAATAAAAATCCTAAATTAAGAAAGAAAGGGTAGTCAGAAGAGGGAATGAGAGGGGGGAGAGAAGACTACTGAAGGAGCCTACTTACTTGAATCAATGCTTGAACGTGAAAAAAAAATTGCTCCACGGCTCGTGATCTTGTCACCTAGATCTAAGCCTAGAACTATAACTTAAAAAATTACAACTCAATTGCATAAATCATAAACATAAAAAGGCTGAATAAGAATAAAAGAGTACTTGCATTAATTGAAATAAAAAAAAAACTATTACAAAAGTGATTAAAGCAAAAATAGAGAAGAACTAAAACTAAAGAGAGAAAGATGAAGAGAGAGAGCAACTAAAGAAAACTAGAAGAAGAATGAATTGTGTCTCCTCCTCTTACATGAGTTGTATTTATAGGGAATTGGGAGGTAGGGTAACAATTTTCTCTTTCCTAAAAGAGAGAAACCCACAATTGATTGTGAGATCTTTTGAGTCCAAAAGTGCTAAGATGGAGGAGAGAGAAGAGAGAAATAAATTTAGAGAAATTTTTTTTTGCTTATTTTCTTTCCTCTTTTTTTTCTAATTTTTTTTTCTTCTTTTTCTCTCTCCTAGGGACGATTTTTTTCTTCCTTTGTGTGATTTGGACAATCTTTGGTGATGATGTGGAGGAGAGAGAAGATTTGGACAATCTCTATTTCTCCCTTTTTTTTTTCTTCTCTTCTTGCTTCCACGATTTTCCTTGCCTTTTTTTTATTTTTTTTTTCTTCTCTTCTTGCTTCCACGATTTTCCTTGCTTCTAATTTGATGTGGAAATCCCCTCCATGCCCTTAGTGCTTTAAGTGAGTGAAAAGTAGGAAATCTTCAACAAAATTCTCTAAACAAAACAACCATGAGATTCGAACTTGAGACCTCTTGGTGAGCAAGGGAATTTTGTACACCATAGCTCACCAACTACGCTAGGTAGTTGTTGTTACTAAAAACAAATCTTTAATCACTTAAGGATGCGGTCCATCGATCCTTGTTGATATTTGGAGTATTCCTTGTACCTTTGGGACAATTGCAAACGGGCTGGTTCTGCATCTCAGTTCAGTTCTGATCCATTATTCTTTTTCTGGCCCAAAAAGAATAATCATTTGTACGGGTGACCAAACGAATGTGTACTTTTAATTAAACACGTCCATCTTGCTCAGAACTTCATCCTCTTCGCAACCATGAAAAGAAATAGGACCTCTTTACGTGTAAAATTGAAGATATAGCTCCCGATAGTCCTTAAGGCCTTGAAAATATAAAACCTGCAAAAAGAGAGTAAAACCCAAGGTAGCTCCATTCTAAATATGTAAAATGCATGTTTTACTACCCTAGATTTCACACATAAATGTGCTCATCATGAGGACCGCATATAATTGAGTTTCTACCTATTGGGTGAAATAATCAATGAGTACCAAGATGAACTCGTGACCATTGGATGCTTTGTAGTTGATCTTCCCAATGATACCGATGCCCCAAGTGGAGAATGGCCAAGGAGAACAAAGCGAATGCAACTTTGTTGGAGGGATATGTAGGATGTTGGCAAATATCTAACACTTGTGGCACTTCTTGACAAAGTCCACACAATCCACTTCCATTGTGTTCCAGTAATATCCCAGCCTAAGGATCTTCTTAGATAACATCTTGGCATTTATGTGGGGTCCAGAGAGACCTTGATGAATTTCCTCCATGATGGTTACGGCTTGCTCCTGGTCTACACACAACAATTGTATTCCTTCATAGGATCTCTTATATAACGAATCCTCTTGAAGAATAAATTGGGTGACATATCTCCTTAGAAATTTCTTTTCCCTGTCTGTTACTTCAACTGGGTACTTCCTTTCCCTGATGAAATCCACTATGTGAGAGGACCAAGACCGGCCATCCGTAGTGAGAGAGTTCACAGAATTCTAATAAATGGGTCTGCTCCTTTGTTCTACCAAGAATGGTCGAACCCTAGCTATAAGGTTGCATTCTACCATAGAAGCCAAGGTTGCAAGGGCATCAGCAAACCTGTTGTTATCTCTCTGGAAGTAATCGAATGAGATCTTCTCAAAGTGTTTAACCACCACTTCCAGATGTTCTTGATATGGCTTCAACTTTTCATCTCTAGTCTTCCACTTTCTTTGTGTCTAGTAGATGACGATGAATGAATCATTGTAAACCTTGATTCTTTTCACTCCAATAGTCAAAGCAGTTTCGAGCCCTAAAGCACAAGCTTCATATTCGACAATATCGTTGGTACAGGGAAAATCGAGGTGGAATGATGAAGGCAAATAAAGACCATCAGGAGTGACAAGCAATATACCTACACCACATCCCTTCTAATTGGCTACTCCATCAAAGAATAACTGTCATTCATTAACTATGTCTTCTTCCTCTATTGTTGTGATTCCTTCATCAGAAAAGGCATCATCCAAGGATCTTTCATCTTCTGTGGGGTGGGCAGCCAAATGATCGGCCATGGCCTACCCCTTGATAGATTTCTGAGTTACATAGGTAATGTCAAACTCCAATAGCAAAAGCCACCAATGGGCCATCCTTTCTATTAGGGCTGGTTTCTCGAAGAGGTATTTGATGGGATCCATCTTTGAGATCAAATGCACCGAATAGGAAACTATGTAGTGTCGCAACCTTTTCGTTGCCCAAATCAACACAGCATAAGTTCTTTCCAAAGATGTGTATTGTGTCTCATATTCCAAAAAATTCTTACTAAGGTAATATATATAGCATGCTCTGCCCCTCCTTTCGTCTCTTTCTGTGCTAGTAAAAAGCCCATGGAATATTCTCCCATGGATAAGTACAAGAGAAGTGGTTCTCCCTCCACTGGCGGTGTCAATACTGGTGGGTTCATGAGGTATCCTTTGATTTTTTCAAAAGCTTGTTGGCATTGGTCATTCCATTCTGTGGGCTGATCCTTCTTCAACAGCTTGAAAATTGGTTCACAAATTGTAGTCAACTAAGCTATAATCTGCTAATGTACTGGATGTGACCCAAAAATCCTCATATTTGCTTCTCAATTTAAGGTGTGGGCATTTCCTGAATTGCCTTGATCTTGATAGGGTCGACTTCAATGCCTCTTTCAGTGACCAAAAAACCTAACAGCTTTCCTACTATTTCCTCGAATACACACTTCTAAGGATTCAACTTTAGCTGATACTTCTTGATTCTTTCAAAGAATCGCCTTAGCATAGGAATATGCCCCTACCGATCTTTTGACTTTACTATCATGTCGTCTAAATAGACTTCCACATATTTGTTCATCATGTCATGCAATATACCCATAGATGCTCGTTGATAAGTTGTCTCAGCATTCTTCACTCCAAAAGGCATCACCTTGTAACAATAGGTTCCCCATGGAGTGGTGAAGGTTGTCTTCTCACGATCTTCTAAATACATGCTTATTTGGTTGTATCCCGAGAATCCATCTATAAATGATAACAAGGCATGTCCCACCGTGTTATCCACCAATACATCAATGTGAGGTAATGGGAAGTCATCTTTAGGGCTTAATTTATTAAGAACTCAGAAGTCCACGCACATTCGTACCTTGTCATCTTTCTTTGGTACTGGTACTATATTGGCCAACCATTGGGGGTATTTCACCACTTGTAGAAACCCTGCATTCCACTGCTTCACAACCTCTTTTATGATCTTTTAACTCCATTCTGGCCACATTCTTTGGAGCTTCTGTTTTATCGGCTTTGCCCCAAGGTAAGTTGGCAATCGATGCTGCATGATGTTGGGGTCGATACCAGGTATATCCTCATAAGACCGGGCAAGGAGCTCAATGAATTCCTTCAGGAGAATAATCATCTACACCACTTCTTCGTCATCAAGAGTAATACCAATTTTTACCTCTCGAAGGCATTGGTCAGTTCCTAGATTAATAACCTGAGTATCCCCACAAATGGGTTACGCTTTCTTTGCATTGCATTGTTTTATTGATTCTTAATATTTATTAAGATCATCATCAGAAAAAGGAGGAAATTCATACTCGGAATAAGAAATTTCATTCATGAAAGAAGGAGTAACAGACTCGGCATACGAGGACTCTGGACTCTCCTCAAGAGGGGAGACCGACATGAAATCATAAACAATAGACTCGACTATAGACTTGATAACTAGCTTGATGCTTTTGCCGGGGGTATTCAAGCTGGTTGACAAAATAACGTGAGCAAACTTGAAGTTTTCTCCAATGCTTGTCCAGTTCAGAAGGGGCTTGATGGCTCGATGGATGAGGAGGTTAGGCAAAGGGCCTTCTTCTTCTTCTAAGAAAGTTACTGCTACTTCTTCAACGGTGCAATGAATTTTCCAGATAGGTGCTTGCTTCTTAACAAGTACGAGCTGATCAACCTCGTGTTCTCGAAAGCCAAACTTTCTGAGAGTTGAGAATTGGTGGAGACTGCTCAATCCTCTTTCTCTAAAGTCCATCTTTTCCAGCCCATAGAGGGATGCAATCTTGGTGCCTTGGTCACATCTTTGACCACCTTCACGGACCTTCACGTTGCAGTTGATTCGGGCACAGTACATGCAAACCATCATTCTTTGTGCTCTTCTTTGCTTTGCATACGCACTTCTTCCTCTGAAAGGATGAGGCTTGAGCTCATGAAGCTCTCGGGCTCTTGGTTCTTATAGGAGGGAGCAAATGTAGCTTTTCAAATCAATGTGAAATGGTAGACTCTAGGTGAGCCTTATCTTCTTTTTCCATTCTCTTTTTAGGAGGATTCAAGGACATGGTGCCTCCTTCGATTGGATCAATGTTGACGGGTTACTAGAGAAATACCCAATCTCAATCAGTACAATTTCTGCTATCCTGGTGATGCAACTGTCTTGATCACTTTCTTTGACTAGAATTTTCTATCGTTCCACTTCATGAGTCACCCAGTCGAACTCATCTTGGAAAAATACTTCAAATCCTAGTTGCATCTTTGCGGCGATTTCATCAAACCATGGCTCCACATTACCGCAGAAAGGGAAATCCTCTCCTTCTTTTACACAACACCCATTGAGAGTAGGGTAGTAAAAGATAGAGATCTTCCTAGTCATCCTCAGTACTTTCTGCCCCTTGGTGGTCGAAGGAGTATACTCGAGACCATTCTTTCCTTTGTTCACTACCAAACAAGGCTGCTTTGGAACTCCTTGATGATATTTCCCTAGTCCCATGCTAAAAAAATATTGTATATTCTTCATCATCAAAAATATTTACTGGTGGACTCCAGATGGCTTCATAGTTAGCCAAGATTTCCTCTTTTGGAACTTCTTTGGCAATGGCTGCATAAGTTGTATCTCTTAGTTAAACTTCCTGGTCTTATTCTTCTTCATTTTCAATATTGGCTAAGGTGTTAACCACCTCGGGATCTCTAGCTACTATGATCACCTTTCCTTCATGAATGAACTTCCTTTTTTGATGGAGACTAGAGGACACTGCCTTCGCATGATGCAACCAAGGCCTTCCCAAGAGCATGTTAAAAGCTGCCAGTATATCAATGACTTGGAAATCAATATCAAACTTCACTGGGCCAATCTTTACCATAAGGGTCAAGATGCCAAGGATCTTCCTCATGGTATTATCATACACCCATATGGTTTGGGTAGTTGGCCTCAATTCTTCTAGGTTGATGCAATACTCTTCGCCGATCTCAAAGGTAGCACATTCAAAGTCGACCCGTCGTCAACAAGAACCTAAGAAACCACCTTATCAAGGCATTCTACAGTGATGTGGAGAGCTTGATTGTGCTAGACTCCTTTGGGGACCTCTGAATTTGAGAACATCAAAGATTGTACTGCATAGATTGCCCCTACTATATGTGCGAGATGTGCCAGATTTATCTCGATCGGCACCTGTACATTGGTGAGAGACTTTAAAACTGCTTCATAGTGTGTGGGGGAGGCCGTCAATAGTCTCCAAATAGAGATATTAGCTTGAGACTTTTTTAGTTGAGCTAGGACCAGATTCTCAAGCTCCTTCTTCAAGCTACTGGTTCCGGCCTCACTAGTCCCTAACTGTTCTACTGCCAGAGCCTTGCCCTTATAGTCTCCATCACGTTGATAGGTTTCTTTACAATAATCTCTGTGGGATAACAATCTTCATCATCACTACTTGTTATGGTGATTACTACCATAGGATCATCCACTTCTTCTGATTCTCCCTCCCTACTTGGGGTGGAAAGTCGAGGTCCTCCACAAATATCCACGGCCCTGGCTCATAACTTTTTTACTGCATTAGAAAGTTGTTGGAATGCAGCATCAACTACCTCTGTGAATGTGTCATTTGGCCATATTTCCTCCAGATCATCCAACTGCTCACGGTAGTAACAATCACCGATAGTTACTTCACTCAGCATGTTGTCAATTTCTTCCACTCTTTCATGCATCCTCAATGTGCTCGAGTACACTTCACATGGCTTATCTTCCATTTCTAATGTAGAGTCATGTTTGTCCATATAAACTTGTGTCAACTCTCCAGATTCCTCATCATTTTTTGAATCTGATGTAGAATCATCTCCTCCTATGTAGAGGGAAGACTAAATGCCACCTATCGGATCAACTATTAGGTCATCACCACCGATAGCATAGACTAAAAAACATGTCTGGTGATCTGGTGAGTAATATTCTGACCCATCATCATTATCATTGTACCAAGGCCCTTGGTAGTCATCCCAGTCTAGATACTCATCATCCTCTTGAGAATCAGAGTAATCTCCATCATTCTCATCCTCATTCTCATCCACATCACCATCGTCATTATCTTCTTCTTCACTAATTTCCCCCTCACTTGGTTCTCCATCAGATTCCTCTTGACCATTGAATTCTCCAGCATCCAAATGCTCATAGTATTTAGACTGTATGGACCAAAAGATTTCCCCAGGTTTACACTTGACTTCACTGGCTCGAAGTTGGACTAGACCTGATTCATCATCCTTTGCGTCACTCCCTATGTGGATTAAGGAAGTGTGCTCTTTGATCCGTTCCCCTATGGTCAATGCAGTTACTGCTCTGAAAAGGTCATCTGTAAGCTCTTTGATTACTTTTAGATTGTCCTTTGAAGATATAGTGGACTGAATTAGAGAAGTGGGATGACCCTCCTGGTCTTCCCCTAATGCATCACTGACCCTGTTGATGAAGTCATCTTTAGGGATTCTGGTAGTGCAAGCATATCTTTCCAATCATACTTGTCCATCCATCCTTCTTTTAAATTATATACCAAACCTTGAGAATGGGATTTGTATGAGGGTGATAAGGGATACGAAACAGGATGGTATAAAGATGATGTAATATGAGAGGTAGGATATGAAGATTGGGGGTAATAGGATGAGGAAATTCCTTCTCCTTGATGGTGGGGGGAAGGTTGATGATATGGCAGAGGGTAGTAATATGGTGGAGGTGGGAGGTATGGTGGAGGTAGGTAATATGGTATGGTGGATTCTTCTGTTGATGAGGAAGGATGAACGGCGGTAGTCCGATCTTCTGATTCTTCTTCTGATGATTCTCTTCTTTTGGGGGTATTTATGGCTCTGGCCCTTTGATTCATGATTTTCCTATAAGTGCAGGCATTCATGTGATTCTTCTAAGCTCTGGGCACAATGAGTTGAGTGGGATCACTCTCTGTGGCTTCGTCATCAAGATTGTTCACATGATCGGAGAGTGGATTGGTATTGACATTGGGAGGTTGCTTCACCTTAACCTCAATGGTTCCATTGTCTACCAAGTCCTGAATTGTACGTTGCAAACCCAAACATCTTTCAATGTTGTGCCCCTTCTGAGTGTGGTATGCACAATATTCATGATCCCTATACCAAGTTGAAGGAGGGTTGCTGATCACTCTTGGAGCCACTGTCCCTAGCAATCCTTGTTTCTTTAATTTCTCATACAATACTATCATGGGCATTCCAAAATCAAAAAACTACCTTCTTGGATAAGCGACATTCTGAGAGGGTGCATCTTCTTGTATTACAAATGGCTATGAAGAAGTGGTTGGTGAGACTGACTGCTAAACTGCACTCACCACATTAGTTCCCAGACCCTTTCTATGTCCGACTTGGGTGTTCTTCCCTGCATCAAGGGAGGATCCCTAATACTGAGCTTCCCTTAGGATTTTGTTTTCCACATGTGTGCCGGTGGCTATTAGGGCATCAAAAGTCTGTAAATGTTGATAGTATAGGACATCATAATAAGGCTTTGATAAGTTCTCTATCAACATCTCCACTTGCTCTGCTTTTGAAGACCGATCTACCATCTTGGCTACCTTATCCCTAAACCTCATCAAGAAGGCGGTGAATCCTTCACTAGGCTGCTGTCTCAATGTCTCAAGCTCTAGTCGCTTCACATCCACTTCAGTATTATAGGAGAACTACTTGGTGAAGGCTTTCACCACTGTCGCCCAATTTTTAGTTTAGGATGACTCCAACTAGGTGAGCCACCTTAGTGCTGGCCCCAATAGGGTTAACATGAAGGCTTGCCCCATCTAGTTATCTACAATTTGCCATAACTTGGCGATACTAAGGAAGACTTTGAGATAAGCCTTAGGGTCCCCTGATCCGTCAAACCTATCAATCTGCCACTTGAATTTCTCAGGAATCCTTACCCCCAGAAAGGAACTCATTTCATCAGAATCCACTATTTGAATTTCTGAGCCTTTTTCTACTCTGATGAGCACATTTATGTGTGAAATCTAGTGTAGTAAAACATGCATTTTACATATTTAGAATAGAGCTACCTTGGGTTTTACTCTCTTTTTACAGGTTTTATATTTTCAAGGCCTTAAGGACTATCAAGCACTATATCTCCAATTTTACATATAAAGAGGTCCTATTTCTTTTCATGGATATGAAGAGGATGAAATTTTGAGCAAGATGGATGTGTTCAATTACAAGTACACATTCGTTTGGTCAACTATACAAGTGATTATTCTTTTCGGGCTAAAAAAAGAATAATGGATCAGAACTGAACCAAGATGCAGAACCAGCCCATCTGCAGTTGTCCCAAGGGTATAAGGAATATTCTAAATGCCAACAAGGATCGATGGACCACCTCCTTAAATGATTGAAGATTTGTTTTTGATAACAACAACTACCTAGCGTAGTTAGTGAGTTGTGGTGTGCAAAATTCCTTACTTATTAGGAGGTCTCAAGTTCGAACCTCTTAGCTGCCATTTTGTTGTTTTTTTTTTAGAAGATTTTCTCTCTCCTACTCATCACTTAAAGGAGGTTGGCTAAGATGGTTGTACCCCAATTTGAAGAAGAGAGAGAGAGAAAATAAAGAGAAAAAATAGGAAAGAAGAAAAAAAAAAAAAAAAAAGAGAAAAGACAAGGGCATGGATGGAATTTCCCATTAAAATAGAATATTGTCCAAATCCAAGCAAAACAAATCAGCCAAAGAGGGTTTTTTGCACAAGAAGAGAGAGAAAAATAGAAAAGGGAAAAAAATAGGAAAAAAAAGGCAAGAAAAATCGTGGGAGATCTCTCTCCACACGTTTTCTCTCTTCTCGCTCCTCCACCTCATCAACAAGATAAAAAAAAAATCTTTTTTTTAGAAGCTAAAATCGTTAGCTTCCCTCCCCCATTCTCTATATAATAGAATTAACACAAGGGGAGGAGGCACTTCATTCTTCTTCTAGGGTTTTTTTCTTAGTTTCTTATCTCTTTCTCTAGTTTTCTCTTTCTCTAGCTCTAGTTCTAGGTTTATACTTTAAACACTTTTGTAAGTTCTTTTTATTCAATTAATGCAAGCACTTTTGTTTTTGATTCAGTCATTTATTTTTATTGTTTAAACAATTGAAGTTGTAATTTTCAAGTTCTAGTTCTAGGTGATAAGAACAAGCTATAAAGCATGTCTTTCAAGTTCAATTTTTTTCTTTACATTTGTTTTCTCTAGTACTAAAAATTTCATATTTGGTTTATTCCAGATATGGATTTTAGTACTGGTAGTATCTCAAATCGATCAAGTTTTTAGTTCAAGGGTTGAAGTTCAAGTAAGTAGGCCCCTTCAGTAGTCTTCTCTCCTCCCTCTCATTCCCTCTTCTGACTACCCTTTCTTTCTTAATTTAGGATTTTAATTTCATTTGTTACATTATTGCTATCCCTTTCCCCCAAGGTTCATGGCTAGTGTATGTGTTGGCTTTGCCCCTCCTAGCCATAGAACCATCATTTTATTGTTTTTATTTTAATTGTCTCCCTTTTCCTAAAGCCAAGTAAAGTAACCATCGTAAGAGTGACTCTCTGGTTAAATAGGGAAGCTCATATTATAATGCATCCCTCGGGCTAAGTAGAGAAACCTACTTGTGAGTCTCTCTCTAGCTTTATCCCATTTCTTTTACTTTATTTTTATTTTAACATTTTTTCCTTCATTGCTTTTTAATTACATGGCATGTGTATTTAAATTCTTAGATGACGAATGGTTAGGACTTTATTTTAGATACATATGTTTAGGATGGTAATTAGAATTAGATCACAACCATTAATCGATTTACTTTCTCATCATTAAAAGAAGCAAAAAAATAAAGTATCTGCTCTCCCTATGTTCGACCCATAGCTACACTGATCCGTACGCTTGCGGTTACATTTTAAAATCTCAAACATGCTCCAATCATGTTCTCCAACTTCTCTAATTGCTCTCTAAGTTTCCTTTCTGTCTCCATCTCTGGAGGATCCATTCGGACATGTGCAGCAAACTCCTCTTCCACATCTTCAATCACTACTATGGGAGGAGGGACCCTGGAATAGGCCCACCGTTGACCATTTGGACGGGAAGGTGAAGCTCCTCTTTGATCGATTGCCCTGACTTGCTCTGGTTCTCCTGAGTCAACTCAGGAAGAATTTCCATGATGACTTGTAGCTCCATTCTGTTCCAAATCTCCTGTAGCCAGTGCCGACTTAGTTTGGGATCAGCTCTGGGAGGGTTCTGGAGTCCATACAATGTCTGAGCTATCCCTCTCTTGACTTCATCCATTTCTGTTTACAAGGTCTCCATTGGACGGACCCATACCTATTCAGGTGATTCAGAGTCGGGTGGATCCATACCAACTGGGCTGCAATCACTTGGTAGTAGATAGTCTCGAGGAGACGATGGAGGTGATACTGGACTTAAGTGAGTCAATCGATTACCCTGACGTGTCCAGAGGGACTGCAGAGAATACTTAAGGTATGAAATTATGCCAGAACCAAAAGTGGCTTATTTTAGGATTCTTAAATTCCCAGCCCCTTCTTCACACATTCACTAGATTAACAACCAATGATCCATCCAAAGTTAGTCTGCTTAATGATAGGGAGTGGATAGGGTTTGATGCCCCAAGTCCACTCAATGTCATAAACAAGAGATTCATACAAATGGCTTGTCGAGAATATTCCCATAAGACATTCCATATAATAAAGTCATGCTTTCCTTACTCTTTTTCTCACTAGGTGTCCTTCCTCCTGATTTTCTCAGGGCTTCTCGGGGCTTTAAGTAACCCTGACAGGATTGCCCCTAAGTCACGTATTTGGACATTTTTTTTGGAGGAGGGACACCTTCTATCCGAAACCCACTTAAGAAAGTAATTCTTTATGACAAGAATAAAATGTAGGAACATTCTTTTTCAAGACCGCAGATATGCTCTATAGTTCACTTGTGGTGCTTCTAGCTTCTCCATCTATTTTCTACATGATGCTGAGTATGCAGTGGATGCAATAGGACCGACAAGGCTTCCTTGCCAGGATATATATTCGTGAGGAATGTGATCCTTTTGATATACCCATAGGTACAAGTTCAAGGGGTGACTTTCTTGCCCATTACTCATGACGACACACAAGATTAAGCAATTGGCCACAGGGTGGTGAAACCATGAGTGATTGTGTGCAAAATTGTAATGTGGGAATATTATCATTCGATCTCAGAATGTCATAAAGTGCGCGGACCTCCCCGAGGGTGCTGGCATAATCATGAACAACCTCACCGTTAAATAATACCCCACACCCTTGTACAGGAAGCAGGTATCATTTGCTCTTAGAGTACTCTCCATGACATGTGCTAACCTCCCCGAGGGTACAGGCATGACAGGGAGTTTCTTGCCAAATGATTTCACTTTGAGCATGATGCATGATGCAGTTAGTGAATAAAATTACAAACATGGGCTTAGCCCAAATACGTTTTCAAACAAATGTGGTGGAAAATGTTCTTGCATTTAAAGGTAGATATAGTATTGGAAGCTTGACATTTTTCCCCAGTGGAGTCACCACTATGAGGGTAGCAGTTGGAGATTGATGACTTCACGAGTCACCATTCTGTCCTCTCTCCTCTCTCTCTTCTCCTTTCATAAGGGAGGGATGGTGTCGTGAGTGCTTTGCTTGTAGGTCCCGCACCGCCGTATCACTGCTCGGAAAAATGTAGAGGCCTATTTTGCAAGAGTGTAAAGTTTGTCATTCTAGACGGGGGTTTGATGATGGTCTAATATAGGGATCAGAATCATGCAAAAGGGTTTGGATTCACCACCTAAGATTATGGGCCTAGGACTAGGGGTTAGCCCAATTCTAGAGAAAAGGGCCCAAAAGTTAGTCTGGTCCAAAGATTTAGGGTAAGTGCCAAGTTATAGAATTGGGAAGGTGTTAGGCACCCAATTTGCCCGGTTCAACCAATCTTCCTACGAGATGATTAAGAACAAACATTTTCCATAATTATTCCTATTCCACATGCAAGGCTAAGTTATCACATATATATACATTGACTGAATTTAAATGACTATGTACACTAAAACAATGTCTATATAAAGTCTACATGATGACAATTCGGTTGAGAAACTGTACCTAAACTTAACCCCTGATTCGAGTCAAGAGTGGTGGGCCCCCTATTAGTACCGTCTCAGACTGTCTTTCTAATTCTCTTGGCTCAGGGGAAGATGGTCTTGACCTCCAACTTCCTTTCTTAAGAGATTTTGATTGTGATGATATTTGGGCAGAGTTCCAGCTAAGAACAATTACTTTTGGATTTAGATTCTGACAGAGCTTCGGCTAGGGAAGGCTATTTCTAGATTTGGATTTGGATAGAGCTTCGACTAAGGAAGGCTATATCCAGGCTTCGAATGAGGGGGCACTCAGACAGAGCTACCGCTGGGGATAGCCTATGGGAAGCTAGGCTGAGGTGGCACTCCGATAGAGCTTCTTGTAGGGAAAGGCTAGGGGAGGGCTAGGCTGAGGTGGCACTCCGACAGAGCTTTCGTTGAGAATGGCTATTTCTGGAAAGATTCTAAGGGGACTCGGACAGAGCTTTGGCTAGGAATGGCTATTTCTAGAAAAAAAATGGATTGACCTAAAAATGGATTGAAGATCCTTAAAGCCCCGAAGAACAATTTGAAGAGCCAAGAAAAACTCCGGATATTGACAAAGATCTCTTCGTAGACCCGAAGAACCTCAAGGGGGGATTTCTACTTTCGGTAAAGATCAAGAACACTCAAAAACATACTACTTTTGGAAAAAATGGATTGAACTACGAACTTGGATTGAAGATCTTCAAGATCTCAAAGAACATTTCAAAGATCCGAACAAAATTTTGGATCTTGAAGAAGATCGCTCTGGACCCAAAGAAACTCAAAGTGGGAGGGGAGGAGGTGAGAGGGCAAAGCTTCACTTCCTAAGTGGGGTTGTGATTTTCGGGCCCAAGGGGAGGAGAAAGAATTCTTTTAACCACTGGACAAAAGGGAGTTTCGGACTAAAGTGGGTGAAGAGGTCTTTTTAACTAACAGACAAAGGGGATTTTTGGACTAAAGTGGGTGAAAAGGGTTTTTTAACCAATGGACAAAAGGGGGTTTTTGGACAAACGGGAGGAAAGAGAAATTTTAGCTAATGGGTAAAAAGTGGGTTTTTGGAAAAATGGGAGGAGAGAGAAATTTTAGCTAATGGGTAAAAAGTGGATTTTTGGACTGATAGGAGGTTACAGCGTAGGGTATGCCAGCGGAGTAGTGCATATGTGAAAATGGGTGAAGAGGAAATTTCTTCACCCATCGGGCCAGTAGAACGTAAATCTCGACCGCTGAGGGCGACACACAAGGTTGGGTTGAAGTGCATGGGGTATGGCCAGCATGGCTGCACAGGAGGGCAGGCAATGTGCACAGGGTGTGTGGGCAATGTGCAAGGGTGTGCGGCACATGGCACGCAAGGCAGGTAGCATGGGTGGCCATAATGCACGGGTTGGCCTACAGCCATGCATGGGCTTGGCAGCAGCAGGAATAGGCTACAGCAGGTAAGAGTGCTGGCAGCAGCCAATGGGTGCACGGGATGCAACCAGCTGGGGACCGAGTAAGGTGTGTGGGGATGCACACAGCATGCTTGTGGGCTGGCCTACGCGCAGCGCGTGCGTGAACACAGAATTTTCTGACGACTATTGCGGGAGATCAGACAGTCTGATTTTGACGTGCCATATATCGTCAGAATCATATTTTTGTGTACTATCAATCTGTATGGTCACATTGACTAGATTCTTTCATATGTAAAAAATCAAAATTGGACCCTCTCCTCTCCTACACAGGGGTCTCCAGGGTTTTCAGGTAGGGAATGAATTTGGGGTATTTGGGTAAGTAGGGAATTTTTCAGGTTTCCAGTAGGCTTGCCAGTGTGCACGACATAAGTACGATAAAACTTAATTTTTTGGGGATGATTGCAGGAGATCTGACGGTCCAATTTTGACGTGCTATCCATCTGTACGGTCACATTAACTGGATTCCTTCATATATAAAAAGTCGAATTTGGACCCTCTTCTCACCCACATAGGGATTTTCAGGGTTTTCTTGTAGAGGATAAATTTGGGGTTTTTGGGTAGGTAGGGAATTTTTCTTGGTTTCCAACAGGATTGCCAATGTGCACAGCATACGTATGGGAAAATATAATTTTTTTGAGACAATTACGGGAGATCCGATGGTCCAATTTTGACGTGTCATATATCGTCAGAATCGTATTTCTGAGCACTATCCATCTTTATGGTCGTCTTGACTAGATTTCTTCGTATATAAAATGTCAAATTTGGACCCTCTTCTCCCCCACATGGGGGTGTCCAGGGTTTTCAGATAGGTGGGGAATGTTTATGAGTTTTTTGGGTCAATCATCAACTCTATTGATCGAAAGTTGAAAGTGAAGTCGAAAGTCGAAAGTCGAAAGTCCCATCTAAGATCCGTATTTCATCATAGCCAAAAGAGGGTGACAAAATTGGGTGTCTACACCTAGGAAAGCATACCTCAAATTAGATGGTAATTCCTTAAGATCTAGCTTAGGAGGTTCAACTATGGAAGGTTTTAGGATGGGATTGGAACAGGGTCCTAAAGGCTCCACATGTGTGAATACTTAAGACTTCAGAAAAGAAATTTCCACTATCATTATCCAACTCATCCATACACTTTTGAAATTCTAAATCAAAATCAACATCAAATTGGTAATTAAATCATCAAAAAAATCCAAAAAATCCTCAAGCATATTGATCTATTCTTCCATATGTGGTTGTTTGTCTATCCTAGACATGTTAAACTCAACAGTTTGGTTGCTAGAAGATAACCTTAGGAAACCATTATGGCAATTGATTAATGCATTACCGGTAGCCAGGAATGGTCTTCCTAAAATTATTTGGATCTCATCTTTGGTTAAGAATGGCTTGGTATCTAAGACAATGAAATCAAGAGGAAAAGTAAATTCCCCCACTTTAAGTAACACATCCTCAACCATCCCTTTGGGAATCTTAACAGACCTATCTGCCAAATAAATAGTGGTTCCAGTGGCTTTCAGTTCTCCCAGTCCTAGTTGCTTGTAAACATGGTAAGGAAAAAGATAAGGTCAAGTAAGGCATGATCAATGTAGGTGTTGCCTATGACACAAGCAATGGTAGGGCTCCCTGGATCCTTATACTTGGCAGCTATAGGTTGAGTAATTATAAAACTAATGCTACCTGCTAAGAACGCCTTTTTTGGCACACTAGTGATACGTTTGTACGTACACAAAATAGGCAGGGATCTGGGATATGGCATCCAAAAGAGGGATGTTCACTTCTGCCTTTTTGAAGACTTCTAAAATCTTGTCTATGGAAGTATTCTTCTTTTTATTTACCAAGCAATTAGGAAAGGGGATAGGTGGAACATAAAGACTATTAGGAATTTCCTCCTTTTCAGAATAATCATTTTTGGTTTCCTCAACCAAATCATCTTTAGTTGCTTTAGGTTCATCAGACGAACCTAGAACAGGAGGCACACTTGTGTCCTCAATAGAAGGAGGGTTAACAGGAGTAATAGATGGGGAAGATTTAGGAATACTCTGTTGGTACTTTCGGCCAATCCTAAGGGCATAAACAACATTACATTGGTTGGAGGGTCCTTGTTGGGTCTAACCTTGTACCATATTCAGTGATGCATTAGTGGGTGCTTGTGAACAAACAAGCTGATGCCTAGGGTTAGGCTTTAGTTGACTAGGCAATGTTCCCTTCTCCCTCTCACATAGAATTGTGATAACTTTGGTGAGTTCTCTTGTAAGATTTTATGGCTTGTTATGAGGAGGGTCATATTCTTTTCCATGTCATTTATTCTAGTTGCCTCTCCAGTGTTGGTAATTCCAGGGGGTTGCTGATAAGATGATAGGAGAGGGGGCCTAGGAAGACTAGCCTGAGGTCTTACATTTAGCCTAGGAAAAGTATTTGGAGCAAAAGGTTGTTGTGCAAAGGGAGGTCTCTGAGGTCCAGGTTGACCTTGATTATGAAAATTGGAAGGCCCTGCTTGGTTGCCCTGATTCTAGGAGAAATTTGGGTGATTTCTCTATCCTAGATTGTAATTGTTACTATATGGATTATTCTGATATAAAGCATTAGCACTTTTATTAGAAGTGCCCCCAGAGGTGTTAGGCCATTCTTTTATGACATGTCCAGGGGACTGGCACCAAGCACACATCTTAATCAAATTGACTGATGATGGCTCTCTAAGAACAATAGCCTCAATCCTCTTGATTAGGATATCCAAATGGGCTTCCTTGGCTACTATCCCATTCACAATATATCATTTCCCTCCTATGGTTCTTTCACTTTCTTGGGTTGACTCCCACTTATGGGTTTTATCAGCTAGGTCAAGTAAGAATTCCAATGCCTCTCCTTCATCTGTAAAGGATGTGAATCCCCCAGGGCACATGGACTCTATCATTTGTTTAGTTAGGTAATCAATACCCTCATAAATAATCTGAAATAAATTCCATAAGTCTAGGCCATAGTGAAGGCATTCCTAGAGTAAATCCTTGAATCTCTCCATAAGTTTAGAAAAGGACTCACTAGGCTTCTACGTAAACTGGAGGATATCACTTCTAAGCTTATTGGTCTTGTGAGTTGGGAAAAACTTCTTGTGGAAGACAACTGTGAATTTCTCCCATGTGGTTATGAAATTTTTGGGTAACCCATATGACCACTTCTTAGCTTGGTCATTTAATGCAAAAATGAAGAACCTAAGCTTAACAACATCATTCAAAAACTATTAGACTTTAATTAGAACACATACCTCTTCAAATTCCCTAAGGAATTGGTATGCATCCTCAAAGGGCAGCCCATGAAAATGGGGCAACATAGTGATGAACTGAGATTTGAGCTCATAATTATTTCCCTGGGCTTGTGGTAGAACTATGCAGGATTGAACCTATCTTTCAAAGATTTAGGTGGAGGGTTTTACTGTTGGACTCCCACATTGAAAGGTACTAAAGAGAGTAAATGTATAGGGTCACTACTTGTTGGATCTCTTCTTTCTAACCTATTTGCACTATTACATACCCACCCAGCACTCATGCAACAGAACACTATCCACAACTAGAATGACAAACCACAAACACAAAAAATAAAAATAAAAAATCTGAAAAAAAAAATTTTGAATTTTTTTTGTGAGCTTAACGGTAGGGATCCGTGGTTGCTCAGGTCAATTCCTGAGGTACTGCTACAGGGTAACACCTATCTTTATCATACTGTGAGGCTTGGCGACCTCCACCGATACAACTATTATTACAAGTTGTTCTTCTCAGGAATTCAATAAAAGAAAAATAAAAACAAAACAAAGCAAACAAAGCACTCCAATTTAGCAAAAGAAAGTGAAAATAACATGGAACTGTCTCCCTAGCAACGACGTCAAAAACTTGTTTAAGATTTAAAAAGTGATCGCAAGCGTACGGATCAATGTAGGTAACGGGTCAAACACAAGGAGAGCAGCCACTTTATTTTTGGCTTCTTAAAGTAATTTGAAAGTGAATTAATTAATTATAGTGATCTACTTCTAACTACCGCCCTAAACCAACGCATCTAAGAATTTAAATAATCAAAACACGTAGATAAAAAGTAACTAAAATTAAAAACTATAAATCAAGAGGATGGTTCTATGGCTAGGAGGGGCAGAGCCAACGCATACACTAGCCGTGAACCTTGGGGGAAAGGGAAAAGACATAAAGTAAAGACATAAAGTAAAATCCTAAGGTAAGAAGGAAAGGGTAGTCAAAAGAGGGAATGAGAGGGGGCAGAGAAGACTACCTACCTGAACTTCAATACTTGAACTTGAAAACTTGAAAACTTGGTTGAGATTTGAAATACTACCAGTACTAAAAACCAGATCTAGGATAAACCAAATCTGATATTGCTTGATATTGCTAGTACTAGAGAAGACAAATCTAAACTTGAAAGAGATGATCCACAGCTTGTTCTTATCACTTAGAACTGAACCTAGGACTAGAAAGTAAACTTACAACTGAATAAAATAAAACCATGAACATAAAAGAAACTTGCATTCATTAAGTAGAACTCCATTACATAAGTGCATAAGCCAAAAACAAGAGCAAAGAACTAGAGAAGAACTAAACCTAGAGGATAAGAGAGACTAAAGAAAATCCTAAGAGAGAGTGGTGTGCTCCTTGCTTGAGTGTGTTCCTTATATAGGGGATGGGGGTAGGGCTAGGGCAACAAGTTGGTTTCCTAGTTGGAATCTGTGAGGGTGGGGGCCAGAGATGGATGGGCTATGCCTATGCTTCCCCATCCTCTCTTGTCACACCCCACTCCCAGTAGACCTAATTAACCATTAGGAATACCGATGGTGTGAGTAAGACACGTACCTGTCTTATAACCTACAAGGATCTCTGATAGCAGTACCTTAATATTTTCAAAATCTCACAAAACAAACCAACATAAGCAACGGAATCAGAGTATAGTAGCGGAATTATAGATAAAATAGGGAAACATCCAATGGTAATATAGTAGCAATAACTGAGTTATTCTGTTACATTCATCCATGACATATAATATAATCTCAAGAAAATATACAATCCACAACTATATCCAAAAGTATCAAAATATGATGTACAATTTCATGGTGCAGCATAAGCACATTGATCGCAAGCATAGTCCTGATTGTGCTCCTCCGCTTCTGGCATCCACCAGTCGCTCACACCATACTTTGACCCAGAAGATACTGAGTCACCCACCATGGGCACCACGGTACCTGCATCATCATCTAAAAAGGGGTGTATGCATGGGGTGAGCTTTCCAACTCGTTCAATGAGGGGTGGGGTTAAATACATCCAAGTAAGTTGATAGCAGTAATAATTTATGATGCATGATCACGAAAATTAAACACATAGTCCATGATGCTCGTGATGCAGTTCATTTATTTATTATCCACCTAACAATACAAACTAAGTCTGGTAAATGCTATTACGGTGCATTAGGCTATATCCCTCGTCTCAAAAATGACATCGACTATGCAGGGATACAAACCCTAGCCATGATTAGAAGCCTGTCAGTCCCCGTATGCATCTATGGATCACCTAAAAAACCCTTAATTACCCCCTCCTGGCAGTCACATCACCGGTAACACATCGGCCATGCTGGACAGGTTCTCGCCTCTGACAACAATCACATCATACCGTGGGAGTGGCACTTCAGAAAGAAACATCAAACATACCACAATGGGTTATCCAACACCTCAACCCCTGTTGGCAAGGGTGCGTAGCATAGGGAGTGATACCTAGCCATATGTATACTATATGCCTTCATAATGATACAGTCAATATGGATTACACGATATCGGAGAAACCTTGGCCACAAAGTGTAATCCATCTCCAAATACAGTCCCGGATACACGATACCAGAGAGACCTTGGCCACAAAGTGTAACCCAAGACCGATTATCGAATCTAGCATACATATCACATTTGAGTATAGACTACATAACACGGCAAAGACCTCAGCCATGAAGCGTATCCATTTCCAAATGTAGTCCCGAGGTACACGATACCAATGAAACCTTGGCCACAAAATGTAACCCACGACTACAACTCACTCTAATGCACATAATCAATGCAACATACATACGGCAATCACGGCACCGGTACCACCTTGGCCATGTTGGATTCTGTTTCACACACACACACACACATTCAAACACACGGCAATCACGGTACCGATACCACCTCGGCCACACTGGATCCCATCATACATTTCCATACAACTCATATCAAAACCATAAAATGACAATGTAGCATATTACAATCATATTTGAATAATTACAGTTAAACATACAATTCTAAACATGTGAGAAATTTAATGATAATAAACATTTTAGAAATAAACACAATCTATCCCTCACCTGTTTTACGATCGGGTGTGTTCGGGTTTAGGTACAACCATCAATCGATCAATTCAATTCTGGCTTTGGGGCATGTGTGTGTCACTGTCCTAGACACAAATGGAATCATACATCAGTAAGCATCTAAAACATCAGGAGGGACCCACATAGGTCACCGCCAAAGGGTACAGACACAGTTCATAGGTGACAGTATTGTCACCGGAAACACCCATAAAAACTAAGGCATTTCCACCAGAAATATCAGTCTTGTTTTTGGTGGAGATGACAGAGAGCACATAAGGCTCATATGTCCACCGGAAACAGCTACAGTGTTTCCTGTGTCATATTTTCGGTGGACAAAGAAAGGTCCAACTCGAATGGGGCTTTCCAACTCGAGCCCTATCGTCGGGATTTATTTCATAGAGTTTATAGGAGATGTTTCTAGCATCATTCTAAGCCAAGAGAATTCCAATTCCACTACAACTTTTGGGAGATACATCAACCAAACAATCGAAACCCTAGTTGGTCTTTTGGCATTACATGTTGTCGGAGCTCACCGGGCTTGATTCGAGCTCGGCAACCACACTGAAAGGGTCAAAATGAAGAGAGAGAGTGGCATGGGAGGTTGTACTTACCTCTGGTAGCAATTTTGGCAACAAGGCAGCAGTCGGCACCAAGGTAGGCCTCCAATCCCCTTCTTCTTCCTCTTCTTCTTCCTTCCACTCCTCTTTCTCTCCTTTCCTACGTTGGGCATAAGGGAAATGAGGAAATGAATCCTCATTTCCCAACTTATAATTTAAGTGGGCCTTAAGGGTCTGTTTGGTTTGGACTTCTTTTGAACCAATTGGGTTAAATGAAATTCGGGGCACGAGGACTCACCCGTTTAGGTCCATAAGGTGCTCACATCACAAGGAAAATGTGAAGGACGATTTGGGATAATCCATAGTATTTCTGATGCAAGTGGTGGGAACCACGGGCATCAAAACCTCGACAGCAGCCTATCAACCCACCAAAAATAGGCACCGAATTCAGGCCCAAGCTGCTTCTAGTGGCTTGTTTCTAGTGGCCAAGATAGCTTGCTGTCTTGATAGCTTTTTGTCCCATGGTTGGCCTCACACGGGTGGCTACCCTCGGATATGCTCAAGGCCTTTCAACAATTATGATGCTTGCAGAAAATCAAGTATGGGGAGTCAGGTCACTTACCATCTGGGATCGGAAGGTATAAATCCCCTCCAGTTAGATAGGCATGAAATGCACGAACATGTAGGGTCATCTCTACCCCATCGGCAATGTACAGTCGTGAGCCAAAACCTAGTCATACTTCTGATCTCCGATCCAAGGTCTGTCACAATAGTTTCAAATTAGATCGGATTAGGGCACGGGCGTAACATCTGTTCTCTCTCTCTCTTCACCTTCATGTGAGGGGGAGGGGTTCGAGTCATATGTGCTTTTCTTGTGGGCCCCACACCACCGTATTATCGCTTGGAGATACGTGGAGGCCTCTTTCGCAAGAGTGTAAAATTCATCATTTGAGACAGGGGTTTGATGATGGTCCAATCCGGGGATCGGGATCATACAAATAGGGTTTGGAGTCACCACCTAGGGTTATGGGCCTAGGACCTGGGGGTGGGCCCGATTCCTGAGAAAACGGCCCAAAAATTTGGTTACAAAAAGTTCAGAGATTTAGGGTAAGTGTCAAGTTAGAGATTTGGGAAGGTGTTAAGCACCTAATCTGCTTGATTCAACTGGTCTTCTTACTAGATGCTTGAAAACGAACATTTTCCACAATTATTACTATTCCACATGTATGGCTAAGTAATCACGCATATATACATTAATTGAATTCAAACTATTATATACACTAAAACAAGGCTTATTAGATATCTACATTATGCTTAAATGAGGAGAGAGATTATACCTGAATTTGACCCATGTTTTGGGTCAAGAAGGGTGGGCCCCTGATTGGTACCCGCTCAGACTGTCTTTCGTGTTCTCCTGACTCAAGGGAAGATGGTCTTGACCTCCAACTTCCTTTCTTGAGATTTACTGATTGTGATGGTATCGGGACAGAGTTCCAGCTAGGAAGGTTGCTTTTGGATTCAGACAGAGCTTTGGCTAAGAAAGGCTATTTCTGTCTTTGGGTTTTGACAGAGCTTCGGCTAGGGAAGGCTATTTCAGGCTTGAGATGAGGTGGCACTCAAGAAGAACTTCCACTGGAAATGGCTATTTCTGAAAAGATTTCAATGACATTCGGATAGAGGTTCGACTAGGAAAGGCTATTTCAGGGCTTGGGATGACGTGGCACTCTGGCATAGCTTCCGCTGGGAATGGCTATTTCTGGAAAGATTTCAGGGACACTCGGACATAGGTTCAGCTAGGAAAGGCTATTTCTAAGCTTGGGATGAGGTTGCACTCTGACAGGGCTTCCACTGGGGATAAGCTAAGGGAGGGCTAGGCTGAGGTGGCACTTTGGCAAAGCTTCTGCTGGGAATGGCTACTATTGGAAAGATTCCAGGGACACTTGGACAAAGGTTCGGCTAAGAAAGGCTATTTTTGAAAAGAAACAGTCTGACCTAAAAATGGATTAACGAACTCCAAAGTCCTAAAGAACACTTTGAAGATCCGAACAGAGTTTCAGTTCTTAACAAAGATCTCTTCGTAGACCCGAAAAACCTCAAAAATGGGGGGTTTCTATCTCAAAAACGCTTAAGAAGCCTCTAGAACACTCAAGAACACTCAAGAATACTCAAGAACACTCAAGGGAGGTGGCTCAAGAATATACTGTTTTTGGCTAAAAACTGGATCTAACTAAGAATTTGGATTAAAGATCTTCAAGATCCCGAAGACCACTTCAAAGATCCGAATGAGTTTTCAGATCTTGACGAAGATCGCTCCGAAGATCAGAAGAAAATCAAGAGGGGGAGGGGAGGAAAATTTCGCTCTAAAAGGAGATTCAGGCATCTGTCGATGTGTTTTTTCTATGAGAAGTTACAGGAGATCCGTCGATCTGATTTTGGCATACCATATATCGTCAAAATCATATTTCTGAACACTATCCATCTGTACGGTCATCTTGATTGGATTCCTTCGTATATAAAAAGCCAAAATTGGACCCCTTCCCTCCTGTGCGGGAGGGTTTTAGACCCGGGAGTGTTTTGGGGTTATCTAGGTAGGTAGGGAATGAATTTTACGGTGTTTGGGTTAGGTGAGGGATTTTTCCAGGTTTCCAACAGGACTATCTGTGTGTACGGCATATGTGCGAGAAGGCATGATTTTTCAAGGATGATTGCTGGAGATCCATTGGCCTGATTTTGACGTATCATATATCGTCAAAATCATGTTTCCAATCACTATTTATCTGCATTGTCATCTTGACAAGATTCCTTTATATATGAAAAGTCAAAATTAGACCTTCCTCTCTCCCGCGCTGGGATTTCCAGGGTTTTGTGTAAGGGAATGTTTCCATCAGCATCTCTGTTGGTCAGAAGTTGGAAGTTACGTCCAAGATCCATATTTCATCATAGCCAGAGGAAGGTGACCAATTGGTGTCCACAAAATCTAAAATACTGAAGTGGCAGCAAAAGAGAGTGAAGAGATAAGGGAGAGAAAAGAGAGGGAAGAAAAATCGTATGGAGAGGGAGAGGTATCCAACCATTTGGGTGTGATTGGGGGATCCATAACAGCATATCCCATATGTTAGTGATGAGGTGGAGGAGAGAGAAGAGAGAGAAGGGGGAAATCATATGGGAGAAGAGGAAATTGAATGATTTTGGGTTGCTTTTTCCCTATTTTTTTCTCTCTTTATAGCAGCTAAGAGGCTCGAACTTGAGATCTCCTGGTGAGCAAGGGATTTTTGCACACCACAACTCACCAACTATGCTTGGTGGTTGTTGTTACCAAAAATAGATTCTTCAATCACTCAAGGGGGTCCATCGATCCTTGTTGGCATTTGAAATATTCCTTGTACTCCTGGGACAATTGCAAACAAGTTGGTTCTGCATCTCGGTTTAGTTTTGATCCATTATTTTTTTCTGAGCTGAAAAGAATAATCACTTGTATGGTTGACCAAACAAATGTGTACTTTTAATGTAGCACATCCATGTTGCTTAGAATTTCATCTTCTTCACAACCATGAAAAGAAACAGGACCTCTTTACATGTAAAATTGAAGATATGGTGCCCGATAGTCCTTAAGGCCTTTAAAATGCAAAACCTATAAAAAGAGAGTAAAACCCAAAGGTAGCTCCATTCTAAATATGTAAAAATGCATGCTCTACTACCTAAGATTTCACAACAAAAAAATGTGCTCATCAGTACTCATATAGACATATCTCCCCTTCCCTCACAACGTTAGCTCTATCACCCACACCAAGGGCCGAAAGTATCACAGAATCAGGGATACGATACCTTTTCTGAAAACTTTCCAAATCCATAGAGGTAACCACGGATGAAACCTTACCCACTGACAAACCAATCATAGGGTTACTCCTATTAGAACCAAAGACAATCATGTTGCGACTCTTCTTGGAGTAGCGGCCTTTTTAATGGGTGTCCGACGGGAACTGCCACCACCAATGGTTGTGATAGTATATGGAACTTTCCCTGTGGACTCAGATCCACCCTCGGACTCGGATTTCATCATAGAACCCATAGAAGAAGAAACCCCAATCGAGAGAAACACTAAGAAAAAGAGAAAGAACCAAACTCCTTCGCAGAAAGGAGAGAATTAACTTACTAATTGCAAAAGCACGTAAAACTTTTTGCAGGCAGAGAAAGGGAGGCCAGCAAAATGCGTTAAAATGGTAGAACAAACCATGGTTGAAGGGAGGTAAATAGGCAACAACCCTTGAACTTCTTATAAAAACATTCCACCCTTAGGTGTAAAGCAAATAGAAAGTTCAAAACCCCAGCGAAAACACAAAAATGCCCCAATGCCATTGCGACCGTAGGATGAGAATGTTCCTACAGCCCAAATCACCTGATTTCATAAATCCAAACAAATGAATCAAGGTCCAGTAGGAAAAAGACACGTAACCAAGAAATATCCCTTTCATAGATACAGTTTCACATGCGAAACATCGATCACTCCCCTAATTTCAGGAGAGCATTTATTGCCTATAGCCGACTTACCAAAGTAGGAATCTCACAAAAAGAAGGACCACTATTTGATACTCCCTTGAGCTTCTCAGTCTGAAAACTCAAGGAAGTAGGAGGGACATATGATATACCATAATACGTACACTACAACCTAGGAATGGTCGGTGGTCAATTAACACTATATCGGGCTCTCCCCTCCTAGGAACAAACAACCATAAGGCTTGACTAAGGGCTGACCACCCGACCACCTTTCCGTCGACCATACGACCATGGCTATAACTATTGGAGAAGGCTCTACGCTATCTTAAGGAGTATCCTTAAATAAACCCAAGCAGTTATTTGACTAGAGGTAAACCATGATCGAGTTAACCATTTTATAGAAATCAAACTCAACTATAATTGGAAGATTTAGCTAATGAGGAAGAAGCCCAAAATCACTATAAAAGGGACATGAATCAACCAAGTAAGGTAAGGAATTCCAAACACTCAAAATTCATTCCACTCGGAGAATTATCAGAACCCAACTAACTTAGGCATCGGAGCCTTCTTCCCAAAGGGGACTCTGGGCCAGTTTCTAACCTATGTGAGCTAAGATCTCAGTCCGTAGAAGGAACGAGGTTGTTGATCCAGCTGAAGGATGGAGATAAGCACTAACAGCTCCCATTAGTGAGAAACCATCACCCAGTGCATGACGAAGCTTAAATATTAAAGTCTCAACTGTGTTACTTGTTAGGTATTTGATTAAGTGAACCTCCCACAAGGGTCTACTTTGTGGGAACCTTTCCATGGCTATCTTTGACAAATAATCTTGCAAGTATTGGTCGTAAGATTCTGGTGATAACCCATCTGGAAAGATAGGGACATGCACATGGTCTTCAAGCTTCACTTCCACCTTCTTCCATTGCTTCACACCATGTTCATCTCTAACCTGAGAACCATCAAACGAAATGAGCCAACAAAGGAAAATAGGAAAGGCGTTTTCACTTCTTTCTTTTGGGTAAATTATTAATATATTCAACAAAGCCAAGAATTTTCTCTCAAACCCGAGGAAAGAATACTCAAGAAAGAAAGAAAACTAAGAATAGCTCGAGAAAACTCTACAACAAAAACAATAGCCTAACCCTATTGTAGAATCATCGCCATAAAGGAAACCCAAAGAAAGTGCAAACTGATAGAGGAAACACAAAACCACTATGACACCTACACCAAGGGAAGGTGTTTTCACTTTTCACCAATATAGGCCAAGAAACATGACTATAAGTGCACAGTGGATCAGTTTCGGTCTGATCCACAATGATGGAATCCACCATAGTGTTTTTCCTTGGGTGGATTCCATCTGTGTGGATCAGTCCCATGCAAGAATGGTTCTCGTTTGAGTACCTGATTTACTCTCATGTAAGTGTGTGCCCAGAGAGAGAGAGACTACCATGATCTGCTCTCACGTAATTAATAGCACATAATAATTACGTACTGGTGTAACTGGTGTCACATTAAATATGCCCACTGTTTTTGCCTATATGGGGGGTGGTTGGCATGATAAGAAGTTAAAGGAAAATATATCATGTTACCCAAAATGGGTTTCAATTTATCAAATTATCGACATATCTGATATCTTCCTTTCAGTCAAATTACTCCAAAAAAAATGGATATGTATAACTCAAATGCTTT
This sequence comes from Macadamia integrifolia, assembly GCF_013358625.1. Taxonomy (NCBI): domain Eukaryota; kingdom Viridiplantae; phylum Streptophyta; class Magnoliopsida; order Proteales; family Proteaceae; genus Macadamia; species Macadamia integrifolia. The sequence goes on along the minus strand of NW_024868225.1, from coordinate 108,562 downwards.
AAAGAGTGTTTGCTCTATGGTAATCTCTCATGTACCTACTTTTGGCCATTAACAATGTCCAAAGGCATTGATAGAACTTGGAAAACTAGAATTGTATTTGCTCCCTCTATTAATACCATGGAGGAGCGAATGAATAAGTAACCTACAGTGCCTTGATGGCCATGAATTCTAAGAATGGAAATTACAACCCACATATATAGGATGTAATAGGAAACATGTGTAATTGTCCTATCAAAACACAACTCAGTCTTTCCTAGGTCAATACCTCATCAAGTTTAAAGTTCTCTAGGATGAACTTTTAACTTGTCCAAGAAATTAAAAGTTCATTGAAGATAAGCCCTTAGTCATGATATCTACAATCTAATCAATAGGTAATATGAAATGGGTTGTTAGCTCAAGGTGCGCCACCTACTCACACACAAAGTGAAAATCAATCTCTTCATATTTACTGCAGGCATGAAATACAGGATTAAATGAAAGATAAATAGCACCAATATTGTCACACCATAAAGGAGGTGGTTGTAGTGGGAACAACCACTCAAGGATAATCTAATCAAGTTCCAAATGCCCTTTTACTATTTCTGTAAATAGTAATTGATATTGGGCCTGGTGGGCCTATACCTTTGGACTGTGACCTACCTATTAAACAATGAGTCGGTCTTAGTCAATCTCGTGTTAGGCTTAGTCAGGTTCCAGGCTTTAATCGGGCTATAATCTGACCTTAAACGGGGTAATATATTAATAAAGTCTTAAATAAGTCTTAAAGTATCTTTAATTGTCTTAGATTTAAGATACTTTAATATATTTGATTAAATAATCAACAATTTAGAAAAAATATTACACTTAGTTACATTCAATAGTTGATAAAAATATCAATATATACCCTATTCTATCCAAAAAATCAAAATTTACATATAAATGGTCAAACTAAATGGAGATAATCTGAATAGTTACGGCACAGAGCAAAAGTCCCATGGGCCTCACACATGAATGGAAACACATATTGTCACACCCTGCCCCAAATTAGACCAAGGTATGAGGCACTGGATTCCCAACCTAGTCAGCCTACTCTACCCAGGTTCACATATGCAGTACCTTAATTTCAAAAATGCCGCCAAGATCACAACTACAATTAGAGTACGCTAATAAAATCATATAAACATCACCGGAATTGTACTAAAGTGATAAATTTACAAATATACAAGATTCATTTGTAAACAACCCACATGTATAATATTTACATTTTACATGTAACATCCAATATATATACGTCAAAATAGATAACTGAAATAACTGAACTGATGTCCATCAGCATCCCTATGTCTCACAGACACAAGCCTCACAAACTGCCACTGAAATTCAATCCTGCCTAAGCACCGGTTCCACCATCTAAAAATAATAATCAACAAGGGGTGAGCTTCACAAGCCCAGTGAAGGGTGTGTATGCAAGCACACACAACAAATGATGTAATGCCAGTTACATACAGATATATGATGCTTATGAATCCATTTATTTATTTCTTCCCTATTCCATTACGAGGTCCATCATCTGAGATAGATGCTACGCAACATAGGTGGTATCCCCTTCCCAGTACGTCAGGCTCTAGGGATTCAAGCTCGTTGCAAGCGGAAGTCTACAAGTCCCGGAATCCTACACATCGGTCACCCTGCAAACCTCCAAAGGTAACCTTAAATAGCTATGGTCCCATAATCCTACACATCAATCACCTTGCAAACCTCCAAAGGTAACCCCAAACAGCCATGGTCCCAGAATCCTACACATTAGTCACCCATGTTGTGGATGGCCAGGTCCCAGAATACTACACATCGGTCACCTGTGTTGTATCTACCTCTAAGTATAGTACGTCATACTGTGGATAGGGTACTCTCACTAACATACCACCCTTTTGGGATTAGTTAGTACCTAACCCCCCACTGGCAAGGGGTGTAGCACCAGGGTCTGTGAATCCTAACCATATGCATTCTACATGCATTTATGGCAATCGATATCATCCAAGCATACATCAGTGGCCATAACTGTGATACTGAACTTTGAGCCCATGGTACCGGATCCTCCCCCCTCGGCCACATCGTGCCTCAAACCGTCAATGTTACAATCATTACCCCTCATCTATATTACTACACATACACAAAATCATGATCACAACAATATCGGTAAAACTATGCCACAAGTGCAATATATATAATAAGTTTATATAAATTACATCTCAAAACAAGGATCCAACCCCATCACACATGAGCATGCATAAATGAAAATATAGAAATACTACGTAAAAGAAATCATACATCCACTCACCTCAAAACCCAAAACACAAGTGCAATAGAATTCCCACAATCAACTTTGTATCCTCGCTCGATTGTTTTAGGTTCCTAAACCAATGTGTATCATTTTTGTTAAACATTTATACACCTAATATGACTATTTATAGGGTCACTGCTGAACCCAAAATGACTCTCAATAGCCCATGTTCGAACCTAATTTAAAGTCTCAAAAAAGTCCTCGAACCACCCCTACCCATGGGGCTAATTTGGGTAAAAAGGTAAGAGACACCACCCACAAGGGGTAGGGTACTAACCAGCCAAAACAGGGGCTGATTGGGCTCAAAACACCCCAACTGATGGGAAACAACTGGCTGGCCACTTGCCCAACCGGTGGGAGACATTTTGCAGAAATTTCTGCACTCCCAGAGGTTGTTTTGACAGTTCTCTTGGTTTGGGCTGCTCATGGCTGACGGGTATTGACCATGGCAATATGGGGAATGTTCCCTAATACCTTTAGGGTCATTATTTAGTCCCCAAAACCACTAATTACAGAAATCATATTTGTATAACAACATACTACCTAGGGGTGTCAATCGGTCGGTCCGGCTCGGTTTCGGTCCGGGTTGAGTCAATTTCGGTGTGGGAAAGCTGAAACCGAAACCGAACCAATAAGGAAATTTTGGTTTTGGTTTGGTTTCATTTTTGGTGCGGTTTGATTTCGGTTTGCCTTCGGTTTCTTAAATCGATTTGTAACCGGGTTGGTTTTGGTTTTTGGTCCAGTTTGGATTTGACTTTCCATACAAATGTATACAAAACTATGCAAATTTTAATTTTTTTAATGAATTTTGGAGTGTTTCGGTTTCTTACCGTTTTGGTTTCAGTTTCAATCCGAGTTTTGAGCCGGTTTTGGTTTGGTTTCGGGTTCATCCGGTTTTCGATGCGGTTCGGTTTGGTTTTGGGGTTGCAATACTCCAAACCGAACCGAACCAATAAGGCTTCGGTTCGGTTCGGTCTGGTCTGTGTTGTTATCGGTTTGGTCTGGCCGATTTTACCGGTTCGGTTTAGGAATTGATACCCTTAATACTACCTATTCCTAACAAAAATTCAGAATTCACTTGAATTTCACAAATTAAATGGCTGAATTCTTTCTCCCAAAAATCAATCACTCAATTATGGTTGACTTGCTAGGTGTACAGTAATAGGACTTGAATTCCAGCCCTAATCATGCATAGCAATAGGTCATAGAGAAGAATTCAGACCACACTTCCAAATTCCCAAATCTAAAAATTTATTACAATTCTGCCTATAACTTTTCTGCAGAATTTTGACATGAATACCTCCAATTCAGTCCCTGTTTGCATAAATTTCTAATGAATAAGGAAAGCCCTATGGTTTAGGGTTTGCAGGGATTGATTTAGAAGTGATTAAAGTCCCTGAATCCCTACAAAACTGGTTGTTCAGCCATGGTACTGAACTCACTCCATAGGGATTCAATTCAGTCCCTGATTTACTGAAACTCTAACCATAGCATGCTACAGCCATTTAATCTAATTAAATTCATAGAATTGGTAAGGGTAGTAGCAGCCTTACCTTAATTATGCAGGTACAGCAGCCTTATGCGCAGAAAAGAAGTGAAAACAGCCCCTGAATCTTTCTTTATAATCAATCCAGCCAAAGGGTCCTTAGGGCCCGTTTGGCTGAACACCCATTTTCTGAAAATTAATATACAAACATAAACTAATTAAATTAAATTCCCACTAGTAAACTGATGAGCACATTTATGTGTGAAATCTAGGATAGTAAAACATGCATTTTACATATTTAGAATGGAGCTACCTTGGGTTTTACTCTCTTTTTGCAGGTTTTATATTTTCAAGGCCTTAAGGACTATCGGACGCTATATCTTCAATTTTACACGTAAAGAAGTCCTATTTCTTTTCATGGTTACGAAGAGGACGAAATTCTGAGCAAGATGGACGTGTTCAATTAAAAGAACATATTCATTTGGTCACCCGTACAAATGATTATTCTTTTCGGGCCAGAAAAAGAATAATGGATCAGAACTGAACCGAGATGCAGAACCAGCCCGTTTGCAATTGTCCCAGAGGTAGAAAGAATACTCCAAATGCCAACAAGGATCGATGGACCACATCCTTAAGTGATTAAAGATTTGTTTTTGGTAACAACAACTACCTAGCGTAGTTGGTGAGCTATGGTATACAAAATTCCCTTGCTCACCAAGAGGTCTTAAGTTCGAATCTTATGGTTGTTTTTTTTTAGAGAATTTTGTTGAAGATTTTCTGCTTTTCACTCACTTAAAGCACTAAGGGCATGGAGGGGATTTCCGCATCAAATTAGAAGCAAGCAAAATTGTGGAAGAAGAAGAAAAATAAATTAGAAAAAAAAAGGAAAGAAAATAAGCAAACAAATTATAGGAAATTTTTCAAAGTTTATTTCTCTCTTCTCTCTCCTCCACCTTAGCACTTTTGGTCTCAAAAGATTTCACAATCAATTGTGGGTTTCTCTCTTTTAGGAAAGAGAAAATTGTTACCCTACCTCCCCATTCCTTATAAATACAACTCATGTAAGAGGAGGGGAGATAATTCATTCTTCTTCTAGTTTTTTTTTAGTTGCTCTCTCTTTCTCTTGCTCTCTCTTTAGTTTTAGTTCTTCTTTATATTTTCTTTAATCACTTTTGTAATAGTTTTTTTATTTCAATTAATGCAAGCACTCTTTTATTTTTATTCAGCCCTTTTATGTTTATGATTTATGCAATTGAGTTGTAATTTTTTTTTTAAAAGTTATAGTTCTAGGTGACAAGATCATGAGCTGTGGAGCAATTTTTTTTTTAAGATTTGTTTTCTCTAGTACTAGAAATTTCAGATTTGGTTTATTCTAGATCTGGTTTTTAGTATTGGTAGTATCTCAAATCGATCAAGTTTTCAGTTCGAAGGTTGAAGTTCAAGTAAGTAGGCTCCTTCAGTAGCCTTCTCTCCCCCCTCTCATTCCCTCTTCTGACTACATTTTCTTTCTTAATTTAGGATTTTTATTTTCAGCCGTTACATTATTGTTATCCCTTTCCCCCAAGGTTCATGGCTAGTGTATGTGTTGGCTTTGCCCCTCCTAGCCATAGAACCATCAATTTATTGCTTTTATTTTAATTGTCTCCCTTTCCCTAAAGCCAAGTAGAGAAACCCTTGTAAGAGTGACTCTCTGGTCAAGTAGGGAAGCTCATATTATGATGCATCCCTCGGGCTAAGTAGAGAAACCTACTTGTGAGTCTCTCTCTAGCTTTATCCCCTTTCTTTTACTTTATTTTTATTTCAGCATTTTTTCCCTTTATTTATTTTTTTTTTTTTAATTGTGTGGGTTGTTTATTTTTAGTTATTTATTTATTTATTTTATTTTAATTGCGTGGCTTGCGTCTTTAAATTCTTAGATGACGAATGGTTAGGACGTTATTTTAGATACATATGTTTAGGACGGTAATTAGAATTAGATCACAACCATTAATCGGTTCACTTTCGCATTATTAAAAGAAATAAAAAAAAATAAAGTGGCTGCTCTCCCTGTGTTCGACCTGTAGCTACACTGATCCGTACGCTTGCGGTTACATTTTAAATCTCAAACATAAACCCCACCAAATAATTACTTATTAGGTTGGGTATGGTTAGCATTAGGACCTCTACATGTTGGGTAGGTGCGAGGCTATGGGGTGTAGGGATGTGGGCCCCACACAGGAAAAACAAATTTTCCTGCATTCTGCTAGCTGAATCGACTGGCTGGTTGGCAGCAGGGTATCCAGCCGGTTTTTCCAATTTTGGTTCCTTAGCTGTCCTACCTCCTAAGTTCTTGAGTCCACCCAATGTAGGACTAGTCCCACTCATAGTTTGACCATTTGTACACCTTTTTCGACTCGAGGAATGCCAACTTCCCTCTCTTCCTACTGTACAAATGAATCCACCACAGCAAGGCAGCCTATCTCCCATGGCAGCTGGGTCCTAGTACTGAGCTTAGTTGCTTGCAATTAGGGTGTTACACGTATAGGCAGCACATGGACCACATAGCACACACACTTGTAGGGGTGTCAATTGGTTAGGTCAGCTCTCCTCGGGCTTGGTGGGCCTATACCTTTGGACAATGACCTACCTATATAAAAAATAAGTCGGTCTTAGTCGGTCTCGGTTGGGTTCCAGGCTTTAATCAAGCTATAATCTGACCTTAAACAGAGTAATATATTAATAAAGCCTTAAATGAGTCTTAAAATGTCTTTAATTATCTTAGATGTAAGATACTTTTAGCATATCTTGATCCTGTAATCTGGTATCAGAGCCACGGTGGTGGTGGATTCGGTTTATTTCTTTGCCGATTTCTTTTCTTTTGAGTAATCATTTTACTTCTTAAGTTTTTCGACGCGGTATATGCCTTTGGACTCTTGGGAGGAGTGGCAGAAGAGTGTAAGACCATGTTTGTGCCCAAGTTATGTTGGAAATACCATCCTAAAACTTAGATCTAGGTAGTTACTCCAAGACTAAGAATTCTCAAATTATGAATCATTTACCCCACTCCATGTCGATGAGATCGGCAGTTGAGGCAAGCACAAGTTCTAACGTGCTTGATTATGATGAACAAACAACAAGAATTAACCGAAGACTTCAAAGTTGGGATATGCCCAAAATTTCTAGAAATGATCTCTATGATCGAGACTGGTTCGGACTCGAAACAGTCAAGACCGTAGAACAAACTATTAATTTTACCCCTCAAACACAAGAAATCCAACTTTTTGATCCAATTACTTTACAAGAATTATACAAAGACTGCAAATATAATTATGTCCATATTGGGTTAGTCCAAGTGGCCATCAAACCACTTTACCGAGAAGAACTCAACACTTCCATGTTGTTAGCCCTTCGTGACCAAAGATTCCTTGAGTTCAATGATTCCCTCCTGGAGCCATTGAAACTAGCCTTTGTTATGAACCTGTCCATTTCAATGTCTACCCAAATATGTCCAAAGCCCTAGAGGACCCAAATATTTTACATTCACTCAAACTTAACCTCAAAACCCATGGTAACAAATTGATGCATGGAACCATTCCAATTTCCATCATCCATCGCATAAAATACAAAGCCATGAAATCGGTCCAACCCCGTGCCAAACGAACATCTTAAAAAGGCCAAACCCTTTACCTTGAAATTGATTGTATTCAGGGTCAAATTGTCTATCCAAAACTTTGCCGCTGGGAAGATATTTCTTTCCCTGAGGAATGGCAGCTACAGACAACTGTAATTCCCCCTCAAGTTTCAAACACAAGTATCCGTTCTATTTCCCAAGATTCAAACGGATTAGTTTCCATTAGGTTTAACCGACAAGCTCCCCCTCCTATTTACCAAAGCTCAAGAAGGTCATGCTTTGAGGCATCGACTTCTTCTGACTTAAACCAATGGGTTTCTCAAATAAGGACCACTTCACCTATCCCCAACCTTGTTGGAGTTCAAACCAACCAAAATATTGTCCAGGGAACTTATGAGACTACCTTCCCAGAATCTACCTCATCTGAGGTACCTGACCGTCAGTCTCCCACTCACTCTGAGGTTGCTGCTCCACCTCCGCGTGATATTAGAAACCCAGGAGTAAGGATGATTCAAACAACCACAGATTATCAAATTGACAAACCCTTACTTCGAACAGATTTTGAATCTCCAAAGAACAAAGAAAACCATAATGGCTCTTAAAAACTTTTAATTTAGAACAACAAGCCCAAATCAGAACAAATTGGTATAATTTTATGACAAACCTTAAAACAAATGTTTTCTTCTTTACATATTTTGATATTTATGCCCAAGATAATAATGTTTTTTATCCCTGGCATAATCAAGTATGTACTCAAACTACTTCCCACAAAGCCTGGACCCTTTATGATGGTCCAACTACGAATGCTATCCATCCTCCGATGGAAAACATCAAACACAACTACAAAGATAATGAAATAACTGCTTCTCCGTTCAAAATTGCTGACTAAGAAGACCCAAACAGAAGACAAATTGAACAATTAAACTTTGCAAATTTAAGTCTTCAAACCATAGGTAATCAACTATCTAGAGTTGAGAACCTTGTCCAACCAAAACTGATAGCCTCATCATCTATGACACTGGCTCCGGTTTCAACTTCCGTTTCTTTATTCAAACCATATAATATTCCTCAAAAACAACAACTCGCTCTTAACAAATCTTTTGTATTAGATCAAATTAACCAACGTCTAAAAATTCTTAATGCTGCTGAAGCACACTTAAGTGATCCACAAACACCTGTCCAAAATCAGCCCTCAAATGAACCTTCGACTGAACCAAACAATAGAGGTGTTCGCACCATCATAGGATGTTCTTCAGATACTTCCTCAAGTTCTGAAGAAGAAGACCTCCCAAAAATTAATCAAATTGGTCAAAGTTCAAATCAACATCCAGTTTTCCCTGACCTTCAAATTGAAGCTAGAGGAATTGCTCCTCAGGCTTCCTACCAAAGTGGTATCATCTATGAATGGAATATAGATGGTTTGTCTGAGCATAATTTCATGAACAAACTCCAAGAAATGACCATGGTTAGTAATGCACATCGTATCAAAAATACCCCTGATAGTGTAGTTGCTACCTTGCTTGTTTCTGGCTTCACAGGCCAACTCAAAGGTTGGTGGGATTATGTCCTGACTGATGTCCAAAAAACAGAAATTTTAATGGCTGTCCAAATCACACCTGAGGGAGTTCCCCTTCTTGATGGTGAAGGTATTCCTATTGAGGATGCTGTTAATACCCTTATTTTCAGCATTGCAAATTACTTTTTAGGAAACCCTTCTCGTCTCAAAGACAGAACAGCTGAACAATTATCAAATCTTAGATGTAAAAAATTACATGATTTCAAATGGTACAAAGATACCTTTTTAACCAAAGTCTTAACCAGACCTGATGCAAACCTTCCCTGCTGGAAAGAAAAATTCCTTACAGGATTGCCAATGCTGTTTTCTAAAAAAATTAAACAACGCCATAGGAAAGGAAATGATGGGATCATTCCCTATGATCAAATGTCCTATGGCCAAATCATTAGTCTAATTCATGAAGAAGGCCTTGCCCTCTGTCCTGATATTAGATTAAAGAAACAAATCTATAAAGAAAACAAGTATTATAAAAAAGAGTTAGGACCCCATCAAAACATAAACACAAGTCTTCTCGCAATTATTATAAAAATTTTCATAAATCCAAAAAATATGTGTCTCATAGACCATTTACAACCCCTGAGTTTTACCAAAAAACTCCTTCAAAACCAAAATATAAAAAATACAGAAAGCCTTTCAAGCCACCTAAAAATTTTAAAGATCCAAAACCTGACAAATCTTCTCAAGGATGTTTTCGATGTGGCAAACCTGGCCATATTGCCAAATTTTGTAGAGTCTCAAATAAAATCAATTCTTTACAAATTTCTAAGCAAGATAAAACTCAAATCCTTGCCTTATTTCAAAAAACCTCTTCATCCTCCTCTGAAGATGAAAATTACAAACTTAATCAAATTCAAGCCTCTAAACATACTTCCAGTTCATCCAATAATGAGAATTTCCAAGCCTGCACTTGTGATTCTTGCATTATTGGCCTTAGCTGTGAAGATTGTGTTCCCAAATCCGTCCGAATGCTTCGTGCATCACTAAATTCAAATATTTTTGATTATATAGATAGCTTAGCAGACCCAGAACAAAAGAAGGCTTGCCTTGAGCTTCTCAGAAACAATGTTTCTACTCAAAATTCCCCTTTACCATACAATCTCCATCAAATTATGCAAAAATTTGATAAAATATCAAAACCTATTATTCCTTATCATTCTGGTCGAATCAAATCCCTTGAAACTACTACTGCATCTTTGCAGTATGGGATAAAACAAATTAAACAACAAATATTTCTCTTAAACAGACAACAAAACCAACAAGCTTCAACCTCAAACAACGAACCATTAATAAATCCTTTTGCAAACCAAGAATTTGTTGAACCAAACCCTACAACCCCTGGTTTTGTGGCTACCATAACTTGTCAAAATTGGTATGTGCGCATAACCTTAGTTGTTAATGCCTCATTCAAATTTTCTGCCATTGCCTTAGTTGATTCTGGTGCATATGCCAACTGTATCAACGAAGGTGCTATTCCTACTCAGTTCTATGAACGAACTACCCAACGCCTTAACACGGCTAATGGATCTGGGTTGAATGTCCAATACAAACTTTCAAACACCCATGTTTGTAACCAAGGCCTCTGCCTTTCCCAAACTTTCATCCTTATAAAAGACCTTGACCAAACCATAATCCTTGATCAACCCTTTTTAGAGAAAATTAAGCCTTTCAAAATAACCCAAGATGGGATTTCTATAAAATTCCAAGGACAAAAGATTGTCTTTCCATTTTTACAAGCCCAAAACCCTGATAACCAAAGTGTTAATAAAATTAAACAATTAAATTTTCTTAAAACAGAGCTTCTTCATGAAAGAATCTCTGACCATCTTAAAATCCTAAAACCATCCATCAAATCAAACAAATTAAATCAAAATTTGAAACTAATCTTTGTTCTGATGTTCCAGATGCTTTTTGGCATCGTAAGCAGCATATGGTCTCCCTACCTTATGCTACTGGGTTCTTAGATCTTCAAATCCCCACCAAAGCACGACCAGCCCAAATAAATCAAACTCTCCTTGAGACTTGCAAAGAAGAGATTAATGATCTCTTAGCCAAAAAACTCATCCGACCTAGTACCTCTCCTTGGAGTTGTACAGCCTTTTATATCAATAAGGCTGCTGAAATAGAAAGAGGTACTCCCCGGTTAGTAGTAAATTATAAACCCTTAAATGATGCCCTTCAATGGGTCAGATATCCAATCCCAAATCAAAAAGATCTTTTACAAAGAATTTATCAAGCAAAAATCTTTTCCAAATTTGACATGAAGTCTGGTTTCAAGTAGATCCAAATCCAAGATAAGGATCGTTATAAAACCGCCTTCACAACCCCCTTTGGCCTATATGAATGGAATGTTATGTCATTTGGCCTCAAAAATGCCCCCAGTGAATTTCAGAAAATCATGAATGACATATTCAATCCTTATGGACAATTCACCATTGTCTATATTGATGATGTCCTGGTTTTCTCAAATTCTATTGAACAACACTTCAAACACCTAAGAACGTTTTATCAAATTATTAAATCAAATGGTCTTGTTTTATCAAAAAGGAAAATGGAATTCTTTCTTACCAGAGTTAGGTTCCTTGGTCACTTAATCGAAAAAGGTACCCTTACCCCTATCGATCGTGCCAATACCTTTGGAGAAAAATTCCCTGACCAAATCCTTGATAAAACTCAATTGCAAAGATTCTTAGGAAGCCTAAATTATATTCGTGATTTTCTTCCTCAAATCAGTAAAATTGCCGAACCTTTATACCTTCGACTTAAAAAGAAACCAACTCCCTGGTCACAGACCCAAACTACGGCCGTTCAAACAATCAAAAAACTCGTCAAAGAGATCCCATGTTTATTTATCCCTAACCCTGAGGCTTTTAAGATAGTCGAAACCGACGCCTCAGATATAGGATATGGAGGAATTCTCAAACAAAGACTTCCTGATAATAACAAAGAACAATTAGTCCAATTTACTTCTGGTATCTGGAATTCTGCTCAAAAAAATTACAGTACTATCAAAAAAGAAATTTTATCGATTGTTCTCTGCATACAAAAATTTCAAAATACATTATTAAATAAACCATTTTTAGTTCGTGTTGATTGTAGTGCAGCTAAATATGTTTTACAAAATGATGTTTCAAACCTTGCATCAAAACAAATTTTTGCCCGATGCAAGCTTTATTATCAATCTTTGAATTTCAAATAGAATATATTAAAGGAGAATCCAATTTTGTCCCTGACTTTCTCACCCATGAATTCTTATAGGGCCAGACTCTTCAAATCAACCTCATCAGGATGCCTCCCCCTAAGGAGTCTACCTCCTCAAATTCTATTGTCAAAACCAAATCCAGCTATGGTGCCTCTGCAGCCTCTGCTGCACCATCTCACTAAATAGTTACCCGTAGCCAATCCCAGATGGCTACTACAAAAACACCCTATTCCCATGCTGTGGTAGCCATCTCAGCTGCGGGACCCATTCAAACCACAAATAAGGCTAGCTCTAGCCTCCAAACTACACAAGCCAAACCTCTCCAAACTGCCCAAAGTTCCAAACCTAAAAGCCAATATCATGAAAAACCATGCAAAGAAGATCTCTTCACTATTGAAGAGCCCCTATTCAAATATGCCGACTCACCCATCATGTTGGCCCAACAAATTTTCTATAAAGGATGGCATCACTTTTCCAATGCTTCTGCAAAAAATCAAGAATTCTACGAATATATCCTCGTAGAAACTGACTCTGTCAGATTCAAATTGAACTATGACAGAAATGATCCAACTTTGGTTGCACATACAACTATAACCATATGCAAAGTCCTTTCTCTTCAAGACTGGGGCAGTCATCCCCTTAATCAAAGAAATTTTTCAAATACCTTTTCCCCACAAAACTTCACATACCTTGATTACCAAGATGCTTGGTACAAATCTTTCTGTTTCCAAAACAAGATCAACCGTCACTCTTAATTTTTCTGTTTTGAGTACAGATTCAATAACCAAACTCCCCTCTGGTTTCCCAAATGGTGGGATCAATATGGTCCTATCGTAGAAATTCTACCACCACAAATTCAAGATTCTTTCCAAATATTTTGCCAAAATACAACCCCCCAACCTCACCAACCTGATCTTCTCCGGTTCTTTCTCCACCGCCATTTAGCATGGATATTGTTCTGGGAATATCAAATTTATGATTACCGGGTAAATTACTAGATTGCTCCAGTCCTCTGCCGGTCATTCAATGTCAAATGGTGGGAAACTGCGACGTCTCAAAATGTGAATGGACGTCTCTAATCAAAAGCCTTACAGGTCTTCAACCTGTTCCAACAATCCAAAATACCTTAAAGTCAAGCATCAAAAGTGAGAAGGAAGCCCTTCGTGCCCGACTAGCCGAACTCGGATCCGACTCAGACAATGAAGGCTCCAGTGACGGTGCCTATAGTCTCAAATCCATCAAAGGATCTATTCCTGCCCATGAACTCTGCTATGGGCAAGATCCATATGAGGATGACCCTGACTTTGATCCTGCCAGCTCCAAAGCATCCTCCTCTAGCAAATTTAAAGAAGTTACCTCCCGACGATCCCGTCGGGTTGCCATAGCAAAGTCTTCATCGACCAAACCATAAGTTTGGTCCATAACGTCTGCTAGGACGGTCATAAACTAGCCGACGGGTGTAGTCGTAATATCACACCTAGTCAAATAACCTCAGACAACCTTTTAAGGAAAGGAGGTACTGTTACTATCCCAGGTCAAAGGATAGTCCGCCCAATATCCAGTTCAAACCAATAGGATACAAACCTCTTGATCAAACCAATACGGAGAACAGTGTCTCTGACACATGGAATGCCGTGGTAAGATCATTGAAGATTCTAAATCCACTATCAACAACAACCCTATCAAAGATTCCAAATCATTTGTTGACAGCAACTCCAACTTTCGGTGCCTACAGTTCCCCAATTGTCGGTAGCAACTGTCCACTTCAAATACAAATTCAAGTGCACAGTCCCAAATAGTGTCAAATGAAATGTCAAATAGTACCTAATTTGGTACAGTACCAAATGAAACCCAAATGTAATCCAAAATCACTTGTAATTCAAATGAGCCTCCTTGTATTATAAAAGGAGCATCACCCCTTCTCACAAACCATTTGAAAATTTTTAGAACTTAGAACTCCTCAAACTTATAAACTTAGAACTTAGAGAGAGAAGCTTCGAAGCAAGCTGAGCCTCCACAAGTTCTTCCAAGATCTCTCCGAGCACATTGCCGGACTTCAACAACAGGCTCTAATCATCTCAACTCTGATCGTCCTTCAAAGGTTAGCCACCTATGCTCAAAGACTCCTACCCAAACAACCTTCTTCTTCTCAAATCCTCCAACCCAAGCCTACCCAAACCGATTTTCAAATATTGTAAACATTATTTTCAAATATATATTTCAAAGTATTTTCTTTGATTGCAGTATTAGCTTTCTTCCTGCATCTGCATCTGCATATAGCAGCTTCTTGTTCTATCCTCAGATCAAAGCCTACAGTCGTGCCTCTTGATTCTGAAAGATAGATCTAGTTAAGCAGCTTTTTAATTTTATGCAATTTCATATCCTTTACTTTAAGTTAATGGTTGTCTTCTTCTTTTGTTTATCTTTTCTGCATATTTAGAACTGAGTAAGGTATTGCACCCATCTCAATGTCTATCTCCTTGCTGGATCGGAGTGAGGTATTGCACCTATCTCGTTCTGATTGCTATACAGAACCAGGAGATCCTAATTTCCCTGGATTTTAGCATATCTCGATCCTGTAATCTGGTATCAAAGCCACGGTGATAGGATCGAGATATGCTAAAATCCAGGGAAATTGGGATCTCCTGGTTCTATATAGCAATCAGAACGAGATAGGTGCAATACCTTACTCCGATCCAGCAAGGAGACAGACACTGAGATGGGTGTAATACCTTACTCAGTTCTAAATATGCAGAAAAGATAAACAAAAGAAGAAGAAAACCATAAACTTAAAGTAAAGGATATGAAATTGCACAAAATTAAAAAGCTGCTTAACTAGATCTATCATTCAGAATCAAGAGGCACGACTGTAGGCTTTGATCTGAGGATAGAACAAGAAGCTGCTATATGCAAATGCAGATGCAGGAAGAAAGCTAATACTGCAATCAAAGAAAATACTTTGAAATATGTATTTGAAAATAATGTTTACAATATTTGGAGATCGGTTTGGGTAGGCTTGGGTTGGAGGATTTGAGAAGAAGAAGGTTGTTTGGGTAGGAGTCTTTGAGTTGTAGGTAGCTAACCTTTGAAGGACGATCAGACTTGAGATGATCGGAGCCTGTTGTTGAAGTCCAGCGATGTGCTCAGAGAGATCTTAGAAGAACTTGTGGAGGCTCAGCTTGCTTCGGAGCTTCTCTCTCTAAGTTCTATGTTTACAAGTTTGAGGAGTTCTAAGTTCTAAAAATTTTCAAGTGGTTTGTGAGAAGGGGTGATGCTCCTTTTATAATACAAGGAGGCTCATTTGAATTACAAGTGATTTTGGATTACATTTGGGTTTCATTTGGTACTGTACCAAATTAGGTACTATTTGACATTTCATTTGACACTATTTGGAACTGTGCACTTGAATTTGTATTTGAAGTGGACAGTTGCTGCCGACAATTGGGGAACTGTAGGCGCCGAAAGTTGGAGTTGCTGTCAACAAATGATTTGGAATTTTTGATAGGGTTGTTGTTGATAGTGGATTTGGAATCTTCAATGATCTTACCACGGCATTCTACGCGTCAGAGACACTGCTCTCCGTATTGGTTTGATCAAGAGGTTTGTATCCTATTGGTTTGAGCTGGATATTGGCCGGACTATCCTTTGACCTGGGATAGTAACAGTACCTCCTTTCTTTAAAAGGTTGTCCAAGGTTATTTGACTAGGTGTGATATTACGACTACACCTGTCGGCTAGTTTATGACCGTCCTAGCAGATGTTTTGGACCAAACTTATGGTTTGGTCGATGAAGAATTTGCTATGGCAACCCAACGGGATCGTCGGGAGGTAACTTCTTTAAATTTGCTGGAGGAGGATGCTTTGGAGCTGGCAGGATCAAAGTCAGGGTCATCCTCATATGGATCTTGCCCATAGCAGAGTTCATGGGCAGGAATAGATCCTTTGATGGATTTGAGACTATAGGCACCGTCACTGGAGCCTTCATTGTCTTCATTGTCTGAGTCGGATCCGAGTTCGGCTAGTCGGGCACGAAGGGCTTCCTTCTCACTTTTGATGCTTGACTTTGAGGTATTTTGGATTGTTGGAATAGGTTGAAGACCTGTGAGGCTTTTGATTAGAGACGTCCGTTCACATTTCGAGACGTCGCAGTTGTCCCACCATTTGACATTGAATGACCGGCAGAGGACTGGAGCAATCAAGTCATTTACCTGGTAATCATAAATTTGATATTCCCAGAACAATATCCATGCTAAACGGCAGTGGAGAAAGAACCGGAGAAGATCAGGTTGGTGAGGTTGGGGGGTTGTATTTTGGCAAAATATTTGGAAAGAATCTTGAATTTGTGGTGGTAGAATTTCTACCATAGGACCATATTGATCCCACCATTTGGGAAGCCAGAGGGGAGTTTGGTTATTGAATCTGTACTCAAAATAGAAAAACCAAGAGTGACGGTTGATCCTGTTTTGGAAACAGAAAGCTTTGTACCAAGCATCACGGTAATCAAGGTATGTGAAGTTTTGTGGGGAAAAGGTATTTGAAAATTTTCTTTGATTAAGGGGATGACTGCCCCAGTCTTGAAGAGAAAGAACTTTGCATATGGTTACAGTTGTATGTGTAACCAAAGTTGGATCATTTCTGTCATAGTTCAATTTGAATCTGACAGAGTCAGTTTCTATGAGGATATATTTGTAGAATTCTTGATTTTTTGCAGAAGCATTGGAAAAGTGATGCCATCCTTGATAGAAAATTTGTTGGGCCAACATGATGGGTGAGTCGGCATATTTGAATAGGGGCTCTTCAATAGTGAAGAGATCTTCTTTGCATGGTTTTTCATGATATTGGCTTTTGGGTTTGGAACTTTGGACAGTTTGGAGAGGTTTGGCTTGTGTAGTTTGGAGGCTAGAGCTAGCCTTATTTGTGGTTTGAATGGGTCCCGCAGCTGAGATGGCTACCACAGCATGGGAATAGGGTGTTTTTGTAGTAGCCATCTGGGATTGGCTACGGGTAACTATTTGGTGAGATGGTGCAGTAGAGGCTGCAGAGGCACCATAGCTGGATTTGGTTTTGACAATAGAATTTGAGGAGGTAGACTCCTTAAGGGGAGCCATCCTGATGAGGTTGATTTGAAGAGTCTGGCCCTGTAAGAATTCACGGGTGAGAAAGTCAGGGACAGAATTGGATTCTCCTTTAATATATTCTATTTGAAATTCAAAGATTGATAATAAACCTTGCCATCGGGCAAAAATTTGTTTTGATGCAAGGTTTGAAACATCATTTTGTAAAACATATTTAGCTGCGCTACAATCAACACGAACTAAAAATGGTTTATTTAATAATGTAGTTTAAAATTTTGTATGCAGAGAACAATCGATAAAATTTCTTTTTTGATAGTACTGTAATTTTTTTTAGCAGAATTCCAGATACCAAAAGTAAATGGGACTAATTGTTCTTTGTTATTATCAGGAAGTCTTTGTTTGAGAATTCCTCCATATCCTATATCTGAGGCGTCGGTTTCGACTATCTTAAAAGCCTCAGGGTTAGGGATAAATAAACAGGGGATCTCTTTGATGAGTTTTTTGATTGTTTGAACGGTCGTAGTTTGGGTCTGCGACCAGGGAGTTGGTTTCTTTTTAAGTCGAAGGTATAAAGGTTCGGCAATTTTACTGATTTGAGGAAGAAAATCACGAACATAATTTAGGCTTCCTAAGAATCTTTGCAATTGAGTTTTATTAAGGACTTGGTCAGGGAATTTTTCTCCAAAGGTAATGGCACGATCGATAGGGGTAAGGGTACCTTTTTCGATTAAGTGACCAAGGAACCTAACTCTGGTAAGAAAGAATTCCATTTTCCTTTTTGATAAAACAAGACCATTTGATTTAATAATTTGATAAAACGTTCTTAGGTGTTTGAAGTGTTGTTCAACAGAATTTGAGAAAACCAGGACATCATCAATATAGACAATGGTGAATTGTCCATAAGGATTGAATATGTCATTCACGATTTTTTGAAATTCACTGGGGACATTTTTGAGGCCGAATGGCATAACGTTCCATTCATATAGGCCAAAGGGGGTTGTGAAGGCGGTTGTATAATGATCCTTATCTTGGATTTGGATCTACCAGAAACCAGACTTCATGTCAAATTTGGAAAAGATTTTGCTTGATAAATTCTTTGTAAAAGATCTTTTTGATTTGGGATTGGATATCTGACCCATTGAAGGGCATCATTTAAGGGTTTATAATTAACTACTAACCGGGGAGTACCTCTTTCTATTTCAGCAGCCTTATTGATATAAAAGGCTGTACAACTCCAAGGAGAGGTACTAGGTCGGATGAGTTTTTTGGCTAAGAGATCATTAATCTCTTCTTTGCAAGTCTCAAGGAGAGTTTGATTCATTTGGGCTGGTCGTGCTTTGGTGGGGATTTGAAGATCTGAGAACCCAGTAGCATAAGGTAGGGAGACCATATGCTGCTTACGATGCCAAAAAGCATCTGGAACATCAGAACAAAGATTGGTTTCAAATTTTGATTTTATTTGTTTGATTTGATGGATGGTTTTAGGATTTTAAGATGGTCAAAGATTCTTTCATGAAGAAGCTCTGTTTTAAGAAAATTTAATTGTTTAATTTTATTAACACTTTGGTTATCAGGATTTTGGGCTTATAAAAATGGAAAGACAATCTTTTGTCCTTGGAATTTTGTAGAAATCCCATCTTGGGTTATTTTGAAAGGCTTAATTTTTTCTAAAAAGGGTTGACCAAGGATTATGGTTTGGTCAAGGTCTTTTATAAGGATGAAAGTTTGGGAAAGGCAGAGGCCTTGGTTACAGACATGGGTGTTTGAAAGTTTGTATTGGACATTCAACCCAGATCCATTAGCCGTGTTAAGGCGTTGGGTAGTTCGTTCATAGAATTGGGTAGGAATAGCACCTTCGTTGATACAGTTGGCATTTGCACCAGAATCAACTAAGGCAATGGCAGAAAATTTGAATGAGGCATTAACAACTAAGGTTATGCGCACATACCAATTTTGACAAGTTATGGTAGCCACAAAACCAGGGGTTGTAGGGTTTGGTTCAACAAATTCTTGGTTTGCAAAAGGATTTATTAATGGTTCGTTGTTTGAGGTTGAAGCTTGTTGATTTTGTTGTCTGTTTAAGAGGAATATTTGTTGTTTAATTTGTTTTATCTCATACTGCAAAGATGCAGTAGTAGTTTCAAGGGATTTGATTCGACCAGAATGATCAGGAATAATAGGTTTTGATATTTTATCAAATTTTTGCATAATTTGATGGAGATTGTATGGTTGAGGGGAATTTTGAGTAGAAACATTGTTTCTGAGAAGCTCAAGGCAAGCCTTCTTTTGTTCTGGGTCTGCTAAGCTATCTATATAATCAAAAATATTTGAATTTAGTGACGCACGGAGCATTCGGACGGATTTGGGAACACAATCTTCACAGCTAAGGCCAATAATACAAGAATCACAAGTGCAGGCTTGGAAATTCTCATTATTGGATGAACTAGAAGTATGTTTAGAGGCTTGAATTTGATTAAGTTTGTAATTTTCATCTTCAGAGGAGGATGAAGAGGTTTTTTGAAATAAGGCAAGGATTTGAGTTTTATCTTGCTTAGAAATTTGTAAAGAATTGATTTTGTTTGAGACTCTACAAAATTTGGCGATATGGCCAGGTTTGCCACATCGAAAACATCCTTGAGAAGATTTGTCAGGTTTTGGATCTTTAAAATTTTTAGGTGGCTTGAAAGGCTTTCTGTATTTGTTATATTTTGGTTTTGAAGGAGTTTTTTGGTAAAACTCAGGGGTTGTAAATGGTCTATGAGACACATATTTTTTGGATTTATGAAAATTTTTATAATATTTGCGAGAAGACTTGTGTTTATGTTTTGATGGAGGTCTGAGAGGTGGAAACCGGAATTGTTCGCAGAATCCTCCTAACTCTTTTTTGTAATACTTGTTTTCTTTATGGATTTATTTCTTTAATCTAATATCAGTACAAAGGGCAAGGCCTTCTTCATGAATTAGACTAATGATTTGGCCATAGGACATTTGATCATAGGGAATGATCCCATCATTTTCTTTCCTAACGCGTTGTTTAATTTTTTCAGAAAACAGTGTTGGTAATCTTGTAAGGAATTTTTTTTTCCAGTAGGGAAGGTTTGCATCAGGTCTGGTTAAGACTTTGGTT
This sequence comes from Macadamia integrifolia, assembly GCF_013358625.1. Classification (NCBI taxonomy): domain Eukaryota; kingdom Viridiplantae; phylum Streptophyta; class Magnoliopsida; order Proteales; family Proteaceae; genus Macadamia; species Macadamia integrifolia. Next base: position 88,169 of record NW_024868225.1, on the reverse strand, counting down.
AAAAAGGTATCTTTGTACCATTTGAAATCATGTAATTTTTTACATCTAAGATTTGACAATTGTTCAGATATTCTGTCTTTGAGACGAGAAGGGTTTCCTAAAAAGTAATTTGCAATGCTGAAAATAAGGGTATTAACAACATCCTCAATAGGAATACCTTCACCATCAAGAAGGGGAACTCCCTCAGGTGTGATTTGGACAGCCATTAAAATTTCTATTTTTTGGACATCAGTCAGGACATAATCCCACCAACCTTTGAGCTGGCCTGTGAAGCCAGAAACAAGCAAGGTAGCAACTGCACTATCAGGGGTATTTTTGATACGATGTGCGTTACTAACCATGTTCATTTCTTGGAGTTTGTTTATGAGATTATGCTCAGACAAACCATCTATGTTCCATTCATAGATGATACCACTTTGGTAAGAAGCCTGAGGAGCAATTCCTCTAGCTTCAATTTGAAGGTTAGGGAAAACTGGATGTTGATTTGAACTTTGACCAATTTGATTAATTTTTGGGAGGTCTTCTTCTTCAGAACTTGAGGAAGTATCTGAAGAACATCCTATGATGGTGCAAACACCTCTATTGTTTGATTCAGCCGAAGGTTCATTTGAGGGCTGATTTTGGACAAGTGTTTGTGGATCACTTAAGTGTGCTTCAGCAGCATTAAGAATTGTTAGACGTTGGTTAATTTGATCTAATACAAAAGATTTGTTAAGAGCGAGTTGTTGTTTTTGAGGAATATTATATGGTTTGAATAAAGAAATGGAAGTTAGAACCAGAGCCGGTGTCATAGATGACGAGGCTATCGCTTTTGGTTGGACAAGGTTCTCAACTCTAGATAGTTGATTACCTATGGTTTGAAGACTTAAATTTACAAAGTTTAATTGTTCAATTTGTCTTCTGTTTGGGTCTTCTTAGTCAGCAATTTTGAACGGAGAAGCAGTTATTTCATTATCTTTGTAGTTGTGTTTGATGTTTTCCATCGGAGGATGGATAGCATTCGTAGTTGGACCATCATAAAGGGTCCAGGCTTTGTGAGAAGTAGTTTGAGTACATACTTGATTATGCCAGGGATAAAAAACATTATTATCTTGGGCATAAATATCAAAATATGTAAAGAAGAAAACATTTGTTTTAAGGTTTGTCATAAAATTATACCAATTTGTTCTGATTTGGGCTTGTTGTTCTAAATTAAAAGTTTTTAAGAACCATTCTGGTTTTTCTTTGTTCTTTGGAGATTCAAAATCTGTTCGAAGTAAGGGTTTGTCAATTTGATAATCTGTGGTTGTTTGAATCATCCTTACTCCTGGGTTTCTAGTATCACGCGAAGGTGGAGCAGCAACCTCAGAGTGAGTGGGAGACTGACGGTCAGGTACCTCAGATGAGGTAGATTCCGGGAAGGTAGTCTCGTAAGTTCCCTGGACAATATTTTGGTTGGTTTGAACTCCAACAAGGTTGGGGATAGGTGAAGTGGTCCTTGTTTGAGAAACCCATTGGTTTAAGTCAGAAGAAGTCGATGCCTCAGAGCATGACCTTCTTGAGCTTTGGTAAATAGGAGGGGGAGCTTGTTGGTTAAACCTAATGGAAACTAATCCGTCTGAATCCTGGGAAATAAAACGGATACTTGTGTTTGAAACTTGAGGGGGAATTGCAGTTGTCTGTAGCTACCATTCCCCAAGGAAAGACATATCTTCCCAACGGCAAAGTTTTGGATAGACAATTTGACCCTGAATACAATCAGTTTCAAGGTAAAGGGTTTGGCCTTTTGAAGATGTTCGTTTGGCACGGGGTTGGACCGATTTCATGGTTTTGTATTTTATGCGATGGATGATGGAAATTGGAATGATTCCATGCATCAATTTGTAACCATGGGTTTTGAGGTTAAGTTTGAGTGAATGTAAAATATTTGGGTCCTCCAGAGCTATGGACATATTTGGGTAGACATTAAAATGGACAAGTCCATAACAAAGGCTAGTTTCAATTGCTCCCAGGAGGGAATCATTGAACTCAAGGAATCTTTGGTCACGAAGGGCTAACAACATGGAAGTGTTGAGTCATTCTCGGTGAAGAGGTTTGATGGTCAATTGGACTAACCCAATATGGACATAATTATATTTGCGGTCTTTGTATGATTCTTGTAAAGTAATTGGATCAAAAAGTTGGATTTCTTGTGTTTGAGGGGTAAAATTAATAGTTTGTTCTACGGTCTTGACTATTTCGAGTCCGAACCAGTCTCGATCATAGAGATCATTTCTAGAAATTTTGGGCATATCCCAACTTTGGAGTCTTCGGTTAATTATTGTTGTTTGTTCATCATAATCAAGCACGTTAGAACTTGTGCTTGCCTCACCTGCCGATCTCATCGACATGGAGCGGGGTAAACGATTCATAATTTGAGAATTCTTAGTCTTGGGGTAACCACCTAGATCTAAGTTTTAGGATGGTATTTCCAACATAACTTGGGCACAAACGTGGTCTTACACTCTTCTACCACTCCTCCCAAGAGTCCAAAGGCATATACTGCGTTGAAAAACTTAAGAAGTAAAATGATTACTAAAAAGAAAAGAAATCTGCAAAGAAATAAACCGAATCTACCACCACCATGGCTTTGAGATTACAGTTTAAGACATTATCAAATTATCAACAGTTTAGAAAAAAATTTTAATATATACCCTATTGTATTCAAAAATTAAAATTTACATATAAATAAATAGGCAGACTAAATGTGTACTACACATATATAATAGGACTCAAGTCCAACACATTTAGTAATTGATACAAACTAAGCCAATCTTTAAACGACCAAACCTTTCAACCATATGGCCATGAAAAGATGGAACTCAAGATTTCGTTTTATGGGGACGAGCCCATGGTACAGAACCTGTTCAAGTGAGAAGGCGCTCAACATGTCAAACTCATATTTAATAACACTTTTTCTCTCACATCTTTCCGATGTGGGACTAATCCTTTCAACAAATTCCTGATGACACGAAATAAAAAAAAAAGAGGAAAATTTATCCAAAAGAAGGAACAATAAAATATTACTAGTTTGGAAGCTCTTGTCTCCATCCTTTATTCATATATGATTTTTGTGGTTCTTATGCATTTGACAATCCTATGGAATTTATGAAATTGCCATTATGATAAGATCAGGACCCACAATTATAGTGGCTGACATCATGGGCGCAAATCTCATCTAATAGACTTTTTTCATGAGTTCTCATTGAAATGTTTCAAATATTAAAAGAATTCTTTCAAAATAGTTACATTTTCTTTCTCCTTTGGTATTGGGGGACTCTTTACCAAAAAAAGAAAAAAGAAAAGGGAATTGACTGAAATATAGATTGGGTAATTTTGTAAAGGGAAACCTATTTTGGATTTTCAAGGATCTATTCATCTAATTAGTTTTAATCTAACCAAGGATCGTATGTGGGAAAAAAATAAAGTTGAAAAAAAAAAGAAAAAAAAGAAAAAAAATATATATATATATATATATATATATTTTGGAATGTTTTGACAATTGATAAAGTTGTTCAAAAAAGGTCTATATGCCCCTTGGTATGTCATATATAAGTGTGGTATGTCATATATAAGTGTCAAATGATTTGTAACATTAATTTTTTGCCCTTTAGTTTAAGGAAAGAACGATGTTTGGTTGCGTGATGCAAGGACATCAACTAGGGAGATTTTTCAATTTGTTAGGGGGGCAACATGATCATTTCAAGGTGGACCATGTCTAGGTGCAGGTTGCATGCAACCAGGCAGCATTCTTTTTTCCTTTATTTAATACATTTTTTTTCTTTCAATGAGGGAAGAACTTGTCATTTCACATGTGTATGACAAATGGGAGAAAACAACAACTTTTGAAAATGATATAATGGTAAAAGACCCTTTTAACATGAACAACAACGAATAAGGAAATATCTTTTTGATTTTAGTTTGACTTTGATTCATTGAGTGCCTGTACTTTTGGCGCCTCAAGTTCCAAAATCCCAGTCCAAGATCTAGCCTTTGCAAGCCGAGCCTTATATAAGTGCTATATAGTACTGGCCAAAACAGAAAAGAGATAATTTTATTCTAGTGATGAAACCAGGAATTAAGAAGTGAAGAGATACAGTCTTAAATGGAGGAGAACAATTGGAAATATTGCATAATGCCCAAAAATTGCCACACCGTAGTACAAAACCTAGAGGTAAATAGAATGTGATCAAAAAATTCAAAAGGAGAGGAGCAGAAAAGACACTTTGCATAAAGAAGGAAATACCCACGAGCTAAGAAGGCTAGCGTGTGGTACATGATCCCACATGACTTTTCACAGGAAAAAAATTTCACCTTAGGAGCATTAGAGATATGCCACAGTTTTTTGCCATAAAGGTTTAGAAGGAGACTCTGGACCATGAAGAGAAAGTCTATAGGCAAAGGTGAACGTAAAGTTCCTAGAAGAAGTTGATGACCAAATGATAGAATCCTAGGCAGTAGAAAAAGGGATGGGAATAGATAGGATGTGATGAACCATATTAGTTGGGAACCAATGATGAAGGAGTGCCACATTCCAAGAGTTGGATTGGAAATCAATGAAGGAACATCAATTGGCAATTGAAAAGGAGTAGAGGAAGGGGGATGATTAAGAACCCAAGGCTCAGTGATCAGTCCAAGGGTTAATAGTACGACCATGTCCCACCTTATAAAAGATACCTTTGCGAAGAATTTCCCTAGCCCGAAATATTGATTTAAATCCCAAAGAAGCTGTTGAAGGACAAGGTGCTTTAAGAAATGAAGAATTAGAAAAATACTTACCCTTCATCAATTTGACCCATAGAGAAAGAGGTTATAAAAGCTTCCACACTTTCCTCATAAGTAGAGCATTATCCTATGTCAGGTTAGCAAATGCCAATCTACTCCCTGGTGTTTTTTTAAAACACAGGAACGGTCACGGGATCAGTCAAGGCCAAACAGTTTTGATACCATTTCACAACGGTCTGGATAGGACCATATCAGTCAGATCTACCCTTATTTAGAAAAATTAATCAATTTTTATTATGATTTTACCTTTAAAATACACATGTGATCTGACCAATACTCACAGTTCCGTTCAATTTTTTTTACTAGTATCCTTGTAGTTATTTTCAGAGTAGAATTGTTATCAAAAACAACTTAGGATTGCGAATTGTAAGCAAAAACATAAACATATATTAGCATTATGTGGCAAATACTCTACTCAGACCCTATCTGTTGCATGTAGGACAGTTTTGTTGTGTTCCACTCTATGATTGAATGAACCCTGTAATCTGTTTACCTCGCTTATGAATGAAATGATATTTACAACCTCCACCACCCCCCAAAAAAAAAAAAAAAAAAAAAAAAAAAAAAAAATTTACGACTGGAGTTGGAAGTTGGAACTCGGTGGAGATATTTTTCAAGTGGGTCTGCCCTTACCCCCTTAATGGGATAATGTTTGCTTATGTCCCATCAGTTCCTTACCTTCAAAAAACCTTCACTCTCGCTTATTCTGGTTTATCTCGACATCCTGTAGTGAACCTGAGAGAAATATGGAGACACTTTCCAGAGCTGGATTGTTAAGCAGCCCCAACTTTGCAGAGCTAACATGCCCTGCTCCACTTCCTATCAGAACGTCTCCATTTCATCGTGGTTGTGCCCTGTCGAGGAAAAATCCAAGATTTTCCGTCTTCAGAAACGCTCTTCCTGGTATTTTGTGATTTTTTCTTATCTGGGTACCTCTTCCGTTTCTCTCTTCTTGATTAGTTATGGAAATTTGTGTATTTGGATTTTTTTTCGTGTGTTTTTCCGTAATTAACTTCTGTACTATTCTAGGATTATGATTTTGTATGCTGCATTGGTTGGATGAAGAATCGGTTGTATCCTGAAATTTGTCAAATCATGAACATTTACTGCATTGTGGAGGGTGAAAGAGATACAATAGGCACAACTCGTTCAGCAAAAATAAGCATTCGATCCTGTTCTTCAGGAATGTAGAAATGTTATTGTTCAGTTCTAAGTTCAGTTTAGCTTAAAACTTCTGCTCTAGATGTAGGCATTTTTGCCATAATAAGAGATATGCGTTGCTCCGTCCAGATTCAAACGTTGGGTACTTGTGTTGTGGATGAAACCACTCTTCATTCTTAAGTTGTTTGGTACTTCTGATTCTGTCCTACCCCATGGGCAATATTGCCAAGAGTCTTGGAAATTGACTGGTATATATGCTTTGGATCCCTAAACGTGTCTCCATCCCGTTGCTATTCCCACAACTGGATTCACTCTAGTTGACAAGTTCGGTTTAAAAGTCACATTTTTCAGTTTCTTTTCTCTCTCTCTCTCTCTCTCTCTCTCTCTTTTGGGGGGGGGGGTTGGGGGTGGGGGATCGTACGTCTTAGGATCTTGAAGAACAACTATTTGCCATTGAATATCAACAAATGCAAATGCATGCTTACATGTTGCAGCCAGCTGGAGCAGTTTTTCTCTCTGCCAGTCTGTAGTTGACTCAAATTACATGCAATAGTAATAATCTTAAAATTACTGGAAATAGTCTTACAAACACTTCATCAATACACAGACACACACACACAAGATACCCTCTGATTGGGCTAAAATTTGTCCTGCTGCCCATATGAATTATTCCCAAGAAGCCAGATGCAACACTTATCTTCATAAGCAAAAGGAACATCTTAGTTGAATTTTGTATTTGTTATTCTCTTTCTGAATGTTTTATTCTATGGTTACAAAGAAGAAAATGCATTCAAGTCAGTGGTTATGTCACATGAATACTCGTAAAAAATGGCATATTTAATATTTTAGGTCAGTTTATTCATATACTTGTATACCCAACAAACCCAGATTCTCTGCCCCAAGAGTTAGAAGCCCGAATGATACCGACCTATAGACAGTTAGTGGCATACAATATCCACACTGAAACACATTCAAGTTATAGTACCAACAAAAGTATATTTAACTTTTGAAAGTAGCCAATAAAACATCCTGAGAAAATTGGGTGATCAAAACATCCTTAAGTCGTCAATTTCTTCCTGAAAATCTATTGTGGTTATTGGGAGGTCAGGTGCGGAACCATGTATCTTTTACTTAGTCTATGATCCAACAAGATGCAAATCTGTTACATATAAAGGTTATTTTTCTTGTTCTGTATATGTTTGTATCCGATCCGTTGACCCCCAAAGGCAGCCATAAATTCAATATTTGTCTTCACTCCTCAAGATTGCATGTCTGGAATTCATATCATCACCATATTTCCTTATTTCATTTTTCTGTTCTTTCTAGGGAATGAACTTGCAAGAGAAGATGCTTTACAAATGTTTCTGAGAGAGAGACAGTTGAATGGAGATTTTATATCGAAAGCTACAGATATTCTCTGGATAAGGGGTAATTTGGAATCTTTCGATTCAGAGATCAGCATTTATGGTGAGATTCCTCAACAACTGGAGGAGGTATGATCTGCATGAATAGCTTTTGGTCAATTTTTCCAAGGCCTTGTTTCTATTAAGAGATTGACTATAGTTTGTTCTAGTCGATGAAATGGCAGTCACCAGTGTCACCTTGTTCTTTCTCTTACAAAATGATTGAAATCCTTGTTAGCATTTTGGCTTATTGTTTTGAAGTGCATTGTTTTTCCCCCTGTTGGATTGGTGAGAAAACATAATGGTGAAGAAGCAATTCTGTACAGTGGGTATGATGGAGAAAGAAAAAAAAGGAGTAGAAACTTCCAATGAGCCCGAACGTTCGGAGAACCACAATATATCTAACAGCTGTTCCCAATCATTTCAAACCAAGTCATATGAATTTTAGATCTGCACCCACCCAAATCATGATCCACCTTAATGAAAGAGAGTAGCTTCCATTCCCACAAGAATAAATCTCAATAGAAAGCAATTGTTTGCAACCATCAACTATCACCTTAATGGCATAGGAAGCTGCTGATGAGTGTTATACTGTAGAAAACTCGTAATGATTTTTTTTTTTGTAAAGGAAACTGTCACATGCTCAACTTATATCAGAACACAGGACCTATAGGCAAAACTTTTCCTTACAAGGAGGGGCTATCTCATTTTTTTTTTTTTGGTCCCATACTCCTTACACTAGCTTAGGTGTGTCTGGACTTTCTAGGACATGATTTTCCTTTTGGTACACAGCTGGTATGTTTCTTTATCTCCACCCAGCTGTCCCTCAGAATGCTGGGGAAAACTTGTCTTCCTCACGGAAGAAAAATCCATCTATTTTTACCAAGACATCATAGTTTACCACTCGCCAAGATCTTCTGCTTCTAGTTCTGCTAATTATCAACTTACCGCTCATCTCTGGATGAACTTTTGGAATCTTGAGTGTGCAGTTCCTCTTAACAAGAACCAATTTTGAATCCTGTGAGCTATTGTGGATGGTAGACTCTATAGCCTCCATCCCAATTTTAAAAGAGTCTTGAACTGTGCCATAGCTAATTGCTTGACATCCCATTCAGAATTAGATGGCTCATCGCAATGTAGACAAGGATACGGAGTCTAACCAAGTCTCAACTGCAGGAACTTTTAATCAAAGAACAACCAGATGCCAACCAACACAAACCAATAAAATCAGACCAACAGAAATATAAGGCAAACCAGCAGCTATCGACTTGAACATCCAGTATTACTTAGAACAGATCAGTATCGATCAAACGGGGATGAACCAGCAGTAGTACTAAGATGCTAACAGTCCCAAGTCAATAGTAGACACTACAGAAACAGAGTAGGACTGCTCAGGCAATCGATTCTGGTTCTACTCCAGTAAAACCAGTACAGGACAGGAAATCAGGTATTTCTAATATCTCGAATCGGCTGGTCAGAATTGGACCAGGTTTGGATAGAAGGTAGTACTAGGTGGGAGGGGAGGTTGGATCCAATTTTCAGCCACAAAGGATGGCTGAAAGTGTGTCAGGCAGCAAGGGATCAAATAGGAAAAATAAGAGGATTTTCTGGACAGAATTGAGAGAAAAATGATTTAAATACCTGTAACAGTAGACCAGTTCTATAATACCTTGAATATTGTAGAAGAGAAGAGAAATAAGTTGAAGGAACCTGTTGGGCTTCACACCGCAGAGAGTCAATTGGATCAAACACCAATTCCATCAGCCTTGATCATACACAAGACAACTCTTCATGGAGAAGACAATAGCAACAGTCATTAATTTTTTTATCAAAATCATCTAAGCTTTAGGAGCCTCTTTTACTTTATTATCTTTTCTCCTAATGTTTTCAGGCACTCCAAGGTATCAAATTCCATCTCAGTTCATCCCAGGTAAAGCACACCATTGATCTGCGGTCCTTTCTATTTTCCAGTTCTGAAACTCTCTTTCTTATTCCCAAATCCATCTCTGATTCAAGGGCTTTCAACTACCTGATTATCTCCATCTTTTGGTCGAGTGTTAGGCCCCATCTGATGGTGCTTAGATCTCAGTTTGGGCCCTATCAGACCACTGGTTGGCCTGCTACGCAAATTACCCACAGTTGTGCCCTATTTGATATTTTAACCTAATCTGTTCTGTTTTCTGAGATCGATATAGATGTCTGGTTGTTTCTGATTTCTATGGATGTTTTTTCACAATTTATGATCTGTTATGACATATTCCTGTATCTGATTTAGTCCTTTAATCCGGGTTATATTCTGATCTCATAAATTCCAATTTCTGGATTCGAAACTCTGATTTACAGATCTGTTTTCTTCATTAGTTCTGATTTGTTGGTTTTGCTATTCTGCTGTGGTTATTCTTGATTGTTCTTCTGTTAAAAAAGTTCCTGCAGTTGAGATTTGTTTAGAATCCCTATCAGCCTTTTTTTGGTGATTAATCCGCATCACATCCGCTTCACTGAAAGGACTCTCTCATTATGGATTTTTAAGGTCTTTCTGCATTCACTTTCTCCTCAATGATTACTAAACCAGCACACTTTGCACTCTGATTCACAATTATTTGATGAATATCTTTCTCGTATCCTTTAATTCAGGCCTTCTCTTTATTACCTAGGGTTATCAAAACTTAATATTACTCTTCTTGACATCCTGTTTTTCCCCTCGATTTTTTTCCTGCCCTTGGTGCTTATAGCTATAGTTTAGAGCACTTCGTCACTTACCAAAGATTGAGAAGAACTTGTCTAGGAAGGCCTAGGGTTTAGAGCTTTAAGACTGACTACAATCAAGAGGTGGTTGGACAGCCCTGGTAATGTTGGTCTATTTAATAAAAGAGAGACTCAAGTTGAAAAGTTAATAAAAATGCAAAGAAGGGAGGATTGATAACATAAAATTGGGTTTAGAAAAAAGGAAGGCGTGGAGCTTAGGATACTTGTGGCCTAGGTGAAGTTACTGTTCAAGAAATGAAAGAAAGTAAGCTTTTGATCAAAGGATCCCTGCTTCTATGTTTTGGTGATGAAGCAACTTTGGATGATGATACTATTGGGATTACTAACATATGTTTGAATTGTGAAAGGTCTTAATCAATCCTATACATATATCGAGATCAAAGAGAGTACATGTAGAAGTGTATACAAGCATCTTGGAGCAAAAGAGAATGGTTATCTCACGTTTGAATTGAAGACACTCAAAATTCAAGATTCAAGATGAAAAACTTAGTCCTTGAAGCATCGGGAAAAAGAAGACTCCTTTAATATACATTTTTTTGTTTTATTGTTTATCTTTATAACCTATGATGTAAAATTTAAAGCCTTCTAAAAGCCACCGAGGACCTAATTGGAAAACCCTGGAGGATTGCTAAGAAATCTGGGTTAAATCTATCCCGACAGAAAATTTTCTGTCTGCGGTCGTCCGTTTCCCCACGCAAATGTCAGTTGAAAAATGAGATGCCCGCTTGCTCCTGGAGACGTCTGGTTAAACTGGAATATTTTTCTTAGTCCTTTGTTAGAGGTCGTCCGGTGAAGGACGGAGATGTCTATTGAATAGGGCAGACGTCCAAATTACCCATGCAGAAGCCCGATCAATGTTGAGGTATGCATTAGGTCTCTAAGTCAGGAGACATCTTCATAAGTATGGAGAAATCCAGTAAAACAAGCAGACGTGTAATCAGTTAGCTCGACTCACAGACATGTTAGAGTTCCTCAGCCAATCAGACTTTTAAAGACATCCACAGAACTGTATGGACACCTATGTGGAATTTCAACAGTAATAAATTTGGCCATTGGGAGTCCAACAGCTAGATTTTTTACTGTTGGAGTCCAGTGAAACTCTGCTAACCTTCAGTGGTCGCCCGTTTGGTGTTTTTGCTCACATCCGAGATATTCTCTCACAAACACCTTGAGCCTATTTAAAGGGATCTCTTAGACATTTCAAATAACTTTTACACAGCACTGTTTATGTGTTTTGATTGAGTATTCCTTTAACTTTGGGGATTGTTTTGTGAGAGATCTTAAGCTTTATTTTGCCATCCCACCTTCTTAGAGGTTGTATTCTTTTCTTCATTCACTTTCTCGAAAGTGTTGTAAGTTCCTTGTGTGGAGGTTGTTCACACAAGAGGAGCCACAAGGTGACATTTTCGGGTTTTGGTGTGAGCCTTGGAAGATACCTCGGGTATGTGGTGAGCCGTGGAAAAACTAAAGTGTAAGGGTTTGATTGATACCTAGGAAAGCAAATGAGATAGTGAAAATCCAAGTGCTTGAGGACCCTTGGTAGTGGATGTAAGAAGTTGCCCTAACCACTCTAATTCTCTTTTGTTCTCCCTTGGTTTTTCTTTTCTTTCCTCCCTACAACTCTTGAGTGTGGGTGAGTGTTCAATAACTTCTCAGCTCCTGCATTTACCATTGTCAAAAGTTTTTGAACCTTTTGCTTTTTGTCTCCAAATTTTATAGTCCCAATCACCCCCTTATTGGGAGACCTCTAACATAGGCTATGAGAAGAAATTTGATTCTGTTGTGGACTGATAAAAGCACCTATGACCTGTAATTTTACAGAAAAAAAAATAATAGTTGAGGAAAAAGAATAAGATGAGGACAAAGAAGAAAAATAGGTGATGCAGACAAGAGGAGGAATTCAGTACCTTGTCGAACTGTGGGCAATCCTAGCCCTTGGGCTAGTGGGTCCCACACTTGGGCCATCCATTATTTTATTTTATTTTTAGATTGTTATTGCTAGTTTGGGCCCGTCTGTTAGGTAACAGTCCTGGTTAAAGGACTTCATATTGTGTGAGAATAGGATTTAGTGTTTGATTTTTTTATTTTTAATTTATTTAATAATGGTTAATGATTAAGAATGCTAGTTTGAGTCTGATTTATTTTAAACTTCTTCATTTTCCCCTTATCTGTTCATGGTTGATTGAGAAAATAATCTGACATTTGATGAGGGTTGTGTCCATGGGGTGCCAATTGTGTGATTGACTAAGATAGTAAGATACCATTGGCTTTTTTTTTTTTGGGGGGGGG
>NW_024868225.1:57286-75727 GCF_013358625.1 Macadamia integrifolia | reverse complement strand
GGGTGGGGAGGGGGTGTGGGCACAAAATCTGCAAAACTATTTTTGTATGGGAAATTTTCACATCACTCTTCCACATGGCAGAATTAGGTGAGCCACCCAGCCAAGCTTAGGTGGGCAGGCCATGCAGTCACCATTCTACCGTTTTGCGTAAATAACGATTTTATTACAGAGAATGAAGGCTTCGTCAATGTACTGTTGTACAACAACCATAAACAGTGAGATGCTATATTTGGAAAGGTCACAAATACAAAAACCATCTGTCTACTCCCACTGCTAATCATTAGACTCACTGATGCTGATCTTAGCTTCGATGAAGAGGAAAATCCCAACTCAATGAAAGGGATCTGGCTTTCCTTATAAGATGCACATATTTCCAGGTGCCTCTCATGTTCAATCTCAACTGCTTGATGACCAAAGCTACATCAACCTGCCATCAAATTCAACCACCTGTTAGAGGAGCATATTTTTGATCTCTTTATGGCCACCTTTAATCAAGAAAATCAATAATGAAAACTGTAAATGAAAAATTTAAATAAAATCCCAAGATTCTGTGGGCTAAATCATCATCATCATCATCATCATCATCATCATCATCATCATCATCATCATTATTATTATTATTATTATTATTATTATTATTATTTTATGTTTTATTTTTTATTTATTGCTATGGGAATCAAAACATATATATATATATATATATATGGCAGCTAGCTGCAATATTTAGGGGTTGTACAGCAACTGACCAAAAGAAACTGAATGGTTGGAGACTAAGGAGGTTCCTACTTGAGGTCCAACATAGGTCTACGTGGAAGCTGAAGAGAAGTATATCTAGGCTATTCCTTAGGGCAGCCATCACGAGCACTGAAAGAAGCCCCAAAGTATTTACTTCAAATACTGATTCAGCGTTTCTTTGCAATAAGTTTGATGGGGATAATCAGTTGATGGTGCTCCTGCATTAGGAACAGTCTCCTTCCACAGTAGTTTCTATCAAGCTCGAAATTTTGACTATTTCAACTGTATCACAAGTGCCCAAAACAATATACCAGGGTACTTTTAAAAGTCCTCAATTTCAATATATTTTAACCATTTTGACCGAAATTTCGACCATTTCGATGGATTCAACCATTTTGGTCTAACCAGCCCCTTATAAAAAGGGTGGTTGTGTAGGAAACAAGCTCATTTTGCAAAAATCAAATTCTCTCCCTCTATTTCGACTGTTAGAGCTGGGAAACTAAGGGTGTCAAAACCTAAACCGAACCGGTAAAACTGGCCAGACCGAACCAAATATAACCTGGACAAAACCGAACCGAGGCCTTATTGGGCCGGTTTCGGTTTGGGATATTGTAACCCCCCTAATGAAGCAAACTGCACCGGAAACCTAATGGACCTGAAACAAAACCAAAACCAAAACCGACTCAAAACCCAAACCGAAACCGAAATAAAAGTGGTAAAAACTGAAAACAGTCCAAAATTCGTTAAAAAAACGAAGTTATGCATTGTTTTTTATAAGTTTGTATGGAAAATCAAACCCAAACTAGACAAAAAACCGAGACCAACCCGATTACAAACCGATACAAGAAACCAAAACCAAAATTACCTTATTGGTTCCGTTTTGGTTTCACCAAACCGCTTCAACTCGGACTGAAACCAGGCCGAACCGACCCATTGACACCCTTATGGGAAACATAGGAAATCAGTCAAGAAATTAAAATTTCTTCATCAGTCTTACATTCTGTACTTGAATCTTACACAATCAAAGTACATCTACCTAAGGAAGAGTACTTGAAGCAAAAAGGTAACACCCATTTCCCCAAATATCTTTTTTTTTTTTTTTTTTTTTTTTACAATGTACTGGTAAATATAATATAATGATTTCAATTTTTATTATTTGTTTTGCATCCTCTACATCATGTTTTACTTGTTTTAATCATGTATTTTCCATTTTTAGTTGGTAACTTATATATGTAGTAGTAGTAGTAGTAGTAGTAGTAGTAGTAGTACAACTTCAGTCCACGTACACTAGCAAACTGGGGTCAAGTCACAAGTATCACTTTAGTTGTTCTTTTTTCATGAAACTATTTCTTTGAATATGTTAGAAATGTAAAAAATAAGGCATACACACACACACACAAAATGGGGGGGGGTCGAAACCAATGTTTCCAACATTGCAGGCAAATTTCCCAAATTTCCTCAAAATTTTGCTGCTGACCAGGGTCGAAACCTGGTCGAAATGCGAAATTTGAACCTTGGTTTCTATGGAAAGTTAATGATAGCTCAAAACAAATTTATTGAAGCTCTTTCATAGAGAAGCTTTACGATCAAATCATGAAATCTGTTTGCTTATATTATTCTCTAATTTTTTTCCCCATGAGGTAAAAGAGGAAGGAAATAAGTGTCATGACATTTATAATGAGAATTTGAACTGCATGGAGTTTAAACCTCTATTTTCACTGAAGGATCTTTGTGGCTTTTTGGAAGTATTTCCTGATTTTTATAACAAGAAATTCTTTTTGTAATGGAAATTTCATTAGTTGCAAAAACTTACCAATATCTGAAATTTCATTAGTTGCAAAAGTCTACTTAAAAACTATTTTTTGATAGCTCCTTTTCATCTTTATATGTTTAAGTATTTATGAAACAAAAGCTACTGATTTTCTGATACAATATTCAATTCTCAAAATCTTTCTAGGTCATTGAAAAGGAAAATGATGGTGGATTTTTGAAGCTGAAAAAAACTCAAGAGTGGGTCTTGGGTGACAATATTGCCCCAATCAATAAGAAAACCAATACAAAGGTATGCCTTTGGGTGGTTATCCTTAAATTATCAGTACTACGCTATGGCATTCTATGTGGTTCCCCCTTTTATATAGGTATCCATGGAAATTAACGACAGCTTTCCTTTCCATGAAGAAACTTTGTATGTGGTTGTAACTTCTTGATGTCCATAATGACAGGAGTTGCAGAATAATAGCGAAAGAAGGAAGAGATTAAATTTTCTCAAATATGAAGCTGTATGATACTTCCTCTGAAATCAACTTCTGTTTTTGTTAAACTCCTGTTGACCTATATGGCTATATTAGACGTAGGCATTACTTAAAAACACAGCAACTCAGCACATGCAGGCAGTGGAGTGTTCTTGTGCATGATGGTTTGTTAGCACTGTTTCATTGACCACATGCCCAGTTCCTGGTAACCCCTATTAATATGAGTTTTTCCATCATGGGTCTCATGATTACCAACCACAATAACAAAGCTCATGGATGATGCATTGGGCCCAAGCTGAGAAAAAGACGACTCAAATATAGGAAGCCATGGTGATGATAATTATTGGGTTATAATTTACGGTTTCACCAGTGGGTGGTAAATTATGCATGTTACCACCTAGCCCAAAGCCCAAAGCCCTAAGATGTGGCTTATAGCAGCAAATTGCATCATGCATCAGGAAGTTCTCATAAGATTCATGTAGAGATTACTTCTCCTATAATTATATTTCTTTGTTTGTGTGTACTGCATATATGTTTCTTACATACTGACAAGTTGGCTAAGCTATGCTGTTCCTCATGAAGCAATGGAGACCTGTGGGTACAGTAGATACTTTCCTCCTGGATCATGGCTTCTTCATGTTTAGGTTCTTTGAGGAGCAAGATAAAAGGGGGTCCCTGGCTTGTTGGACGGTTGCCAATCTTCCCAAGACCCTAGCACCGCCAAATGCTGCTCAATTGGGTCGACTTTTCCACCATACCTATCTGGGTCTCTCTTCCTGGGCTTCCTCTGCACTTCTGGTGCTGTGATGGATTAAATGCAGTTGGCTGGGTCTTAGGCACACCCCTATGCTCCGATGCTCGAACAAAAAGAAAAGATCGTTTCACTTTTGCAAGGATCTGTATTGAGGTCGCGTGATGCAGTTAGGTGTGGAAAATTTTGGCATTAATTTAGTGATTTTTGTTTCCTTAATTATTAGTGTAGGGTGTGGTCAAGTTTAGTAGGAGATTTTATTTCAGTTGCTATTTAGGATAGTTTCCAATTTATTTAGCTTCCATTGTTACATGTTGCTTGCCTTTGTGTTAATGTAACCCAATGAAGAATTCAGATTTTGGAGAATTAAAATTTGATTGAAATTTTTGGGTGTGAAACCATGGCTGCCGTGGATGCCTTTCCTCTCCCTTTCTATCTCTGAAATCTTTTCTTCTCTCATCTTTATTTTCTTCTTCTTCCACTCCTCTTCCCTATTTCCCTGCTAAATATTTCCCATATCTGAAATTATTCTGTTCTGGGCGATGCTACTAGGTTCAGGAAAACCTTGTCCTGGACTTTCAGCAAGAGTCGATCAGCCAAGGGACCTTGGTCGTAGGTTCATTTTCCTTTGGAGGAATAACTCCCAAAGTTCCAGCCCCAAAGTCTTCCTCCAACCTGAGATCGAAGTCCAGCCTGAGGTGATGCAGAATTGAAGACTTATACCAGAAGGGGAAAGAGGGTCGACCACCACCACAGTGGCTGAAGTCGACCATGACTGTTTCCAAGCCCACGGCTTGGGTATTGATGGGGATTTAGCTTGGAGATTAGATATTATTTAGTTTCTAATTTTAGTCATATATTTAGTTTCTAATTCTAGTCATATATTTAGTTTCTAATTCATGTCTTAAGTAGTTTCTAATTTCAGTTTAGATCTAGTTTCCTTTTTACAATCTCAGTTTTAGTAACTTCATGTAACTAGTTTTTAGTAACTTCATGTAACTAGTTTTTAGTAACTCAGTCTTTGTTAGTTTCTAATTTCTGAGTTACTATTATTTGTAAATCTCCCCATCATTATTATAAATAAAGAGAAGGGCAGCAAGATAGCCCACGATTTATGTTTTTAAAAAAAAAAAAAGGCTTTTGTTACTGCCGCTGGCTTCAATGGCTGGTCCTTGTGTTTGATCAAGGCCAAGGGATTGGTGTTTGATCCAATCGACACTCTGTGGCGAGAAGTCCGAGTGGATCTTATTCTTTTCTGGTTTTCTTATTGCTACTATTATTGGTCTGCATCTCAGGTAAGAGAACTAATCTACTGTTAAATTCAGATCTGAGTTTTTTTTTCCAGAATTCTACCAGTATCGACCACCCCTACTGGGCTATCTAGCCATCAGATTGAGCTCCCATTTGGATCGAATGTTCCCCTTGCTGGAAGGGAGGTTCGATCTTAATTCCATGTCCATCAGACCAGGGGATTGTCTGATTTGGGTAATTTTCTGATTCTGGCAGATTGTGCTTGTTGTCCAGAATTGAATTCTGGTTTGGTTTGTTCTGCTCCTGTGGTGTTGTTACTGAGTTTGGTCTATTCTGCCCCTTGCTGGAAGGGAGGTTCGATCTTAATTCCATGTCCATCAGACCAGGGGATTGTCTGATCTGGGTAATTTTCTGATTCTGGCCGACTGTGCTTTTTGTCCAGAATTGAATTCTGGTTTGGTTTGTTCTGCCCCTGTGGTGTTGTTACTGAGTTTGGTCTATTTTAATGCCCTATTTCTGCTGCTGGTTAGTGCTATATTTGGTGTGATATTTGATTTCTGAAACTCAGTTCTGAGTTGAAATTTCTGATTTACAAAGGGCTGTTCGATTTCTGTTTCTGGTCTGTTGTTTATTGTCTGTCTTTGGGTGATTAGTGGTTGTTCTTTTGACTAAAAGTTCCTGTAGTTTTGGGTCTAGTTTGGGTATCAAATCTAGTCCTACATTAAGTGGTATCAGAGCATGGCTGAGAACAACACCCCCACCCTAGTATCTATCATGGAGATGCTACAGAATATGAAGACTGAACAGCAAGCTTTGCGGACTGAGATGAATGTAAGGTTGTTAGCTATGGAGACTCAATCACAACTACATACCCGTGCTTCTCATACTCCACCGGAGGTCGAAGCCCCATTGAATGTAACTGCTCAGTTGGCTAACAAGAGACCTGTCCCTAATCTGAGACCACCACATAGGGTTCCGGTAGTGCAACCTACTGTTGAAGAACACATAAGGGGTTACTTTGAGACTGAATGTCCCACATATCAGAGGTACTCTAGAGATTCACAGAAGGTCAAGCTCGATTTGAAGGAGTTTGATGTGAGACATGACCCCCAATTGTTCTATGATTGGGTAGTGGCTTTGGATGACTATTTTGACTATTATGACTTACTTGAGAAACGGAAGATGAAACTAGCTCATGCTAAGCTAGTTGAGGCTGCTTGTGATTGGTGGAGGACTAATGAGTGAGAATTGGAAGACCGTGGTAGGGAGCCAACCGCTTGGGAAGAGATGAAACTTGAGCAATTTGACAAACACTTGCCACGCAACTTCAGAGCTCGTATACAAGACCAGCTGAATTCTCTTTGTCAAGGGACTATAACTGTTGCAGAGTACATGTACAGGTTTGATGCACTTTATTCTCATACATGCATAAGGGAGAATGAAAGGCAACTATTATCTCGATTTCGACTGGGATTGCGAGTTGAAATCAATAGGGGGATTGGAGTTGTGGATGTGTACTCAATGAGGGATTGCTTTGACAAGGCCCTACATGCAGAGGAGCTTATAGCACAGTCAGATAGAAGGTTTGGTTTTCAAGCTGGGGAGGTCAAGAAAAAATTTCCAGCCTCTAAACCTAGTAGCTTAGCACCCCCAAAGTCCACTTTTCCTCCACAGGCTGATCACAAAGGAAAGGCACCCATGACAGGTAGTAATAAGGTACAGTGCTTCCATTGCCAAGAGGTAGGACATTTTGCTAAGTCTTGCCCACATAAGCAAAGGGTTAATGCAGTAGCTGAGGTTGAAGACTCTAATGAGGAAGATGAGTCAGCTCTTTACCCTTACCCTTTAGATGATGAGGATGATGGTGGATATGACTATGACTTGGAAGACCCTAATGAGGATGGCACTCATGGAATACATATTGTTACTCGCATTTTGGTGGCTGAAACCAAAGGAGAGGATTGACGACATAACTGCATATTCTACAGCCGTATGAAGTCAGGTGAGCATACTTGTTAGATTATAATTGATAGTGGCAGTTGTGTCAATCATAGTTGTCAAGGCGTCGCCTAGGCGACGCCTTGGCGTCCAGGCGGTTTGCCTGGGGCCTAGGCAACAGCCGCCTTGTTGCACTGCATATCGCTTTGTGTTTCGGCACTTATTTATGCCAAATATCATTCAAGTAAATGTTTTTAATATTTGTTATTTCATTTACTTAATATATTATTCATAAATAAGCAAATACCCCCTATTTGAATCCAATAAAAATAGTTTAAAAATCAAATTCCAAAAGGAAAAAAAGTCAACCCCCCAGTCCAAGAACAAAAATTGGATTTTGGTTATAGGGACGATTTTCAACTTTTAAATGCTAGGGTTTTTCTCAATTATGAAAATTTTATAAATTCTATCATGTTAAAACATTGTTAAAAACCAAAAGTCCGGTAAAAAAATATTTTGTTTTGATATTCATAAAATTATTTTCATTCAAGCGATTTTAACAGTATTCGCGCACTTAAAAATAAGTTTGACTGAAGCATAACTTTGTCATTGCAACTCAGATTTAAGTAATCTTAGACTTGTTAGAAAGCTGGTTTTATATTATAAGTAATACAAAAAGTCTCATGTAAAAATAAAATCATTTGACCAGTCAAACTTATTATAAAATAAGAGCATTTCTCTAAATATTGATTTTTTATAACTTAATATGACTCAATGTTAATTTTTTATGATTTGATGTGGATAAATGTTGATTTTTAATGACTTGATGTGGCTTAATCTTGATTTTTTATGATACAAGGTATATATAACTTACTAAATAATGTTAGAAAATAGGAAAAATAAAATATAACACTTGTTCGCCTAGTTCGCCTTAAGGCGGGCGCCTTCTCGCCTAAGCGCTTAGACAACCCTCCACCGCCTTGGTTCGCCTTGGCGCCGTGACAACTATGGTGTCAATGTTGTCTTTGAAGCCTTTGTGAAGAAAGCAATCTTGAAATCTAACCCACATCCTCAACCTTATAAGGTATCCTTGTTGAATGGTGATACCTTGGAGGTGAACAAGAGGTGCTCAGTTCCTCTGAAACTTTACTGGTATGAAGAGAAAGTTTTGTGTAATGTGATCCTAATGAAACTCACAGATGTATTGCTTGGTCGTCCCTGGATGTATGACAATGATGCCATGGTTGGAGGGAAGAAAAATCTGTGTACCTTCATGTGGAAGGGTGTTCCTACAACTTTCTATCCGGTAAATGTACCAGCTGAAATACGGCGACGGAGATCTCTAAGGTCAAATCAGGATATTGACATTGAGAAGAAGGTAGTAGCTATGCCCACAAAGGAGCTGCTAGCTATTCCCCGCAAGCAGTTCTTACACACAAGTCATGAGACTGGAATGGTTATGACTTTTGTTACTCGGGAAGTCACTCCCCAACCGGAGGTAATGCATAGTGCACCTATCAGAGAGCTCCTATCTGATTTTGCTGACTTAGTCCCTGATGATCTCTCGGATGAGCTACCTCCCATGCGAGATATACAACATGCTATTGATTTGGTACCTAGTTTGGTTTTACCCAACCTTCCCGCTTACAAAGTTAGCCCTACTGAGTATGCCGAGCTGAAATGACAAGTGGATGGGTTATTACAGAAGGGCTTCATTGAGGAGAGGTTAAGTCCTTATGCGGTACTAGCTTTACTCACACTGAAGAAGGATGGGTCTTGGCGTATGTGTGTGGACAACCATGCTATCAACAAGATAAAAGTCAAGTATAGGTTCCCTATACCACAACTAGATGATATGTTGGATATGCTGTCCAGGGCAAAGGTCTTTTCCAAATTAGATCTGAGGAGTGGCTATCATCAGATTCGTATCCGTTCTGGAGATGAGTGGAAGACTGCCTTCAAGACCAAGGATGGCTTATATGAGTGGAAAGTCATGCCTTTCGGCCTGACGAATGCACCTAGCACTTTCATGAGAGTTATGACACATGTACTTCGTCATTTCATTGGTCGTTTTTTGGTTGTTTACTTTGATGATATTTTGATATACGGTAAGAACCAAGAAGAGCATATAAATCACTTGAGGCAATTCTTGAGAGTACTCCGTGCAGAGAAGTTATACATTAATCTCAAGAAGTATTCCTTCATGCTGCCTAAGGTTGTATTCTTTGGATTTATAGTGTCATCAAAAGGGGTTGAAGTTGATCCGGAGAAGATCAAGAGCATCACTGATTGGCTTATACCTAAGACACTAACAAAAGTCTGTAGCTTCCATGGTTTGGCTTCCTTCTACAGGAGATTTATTCGGAATTTCAGTGCAGTTGTGGCACCCATCATTGAATGTATGAAGTCAAGTAAAGGGAAGTTTGAATGGACAGCTACAACAACCAAAGACTTCGCTCTTGTGAAGAGGAAGATGACAGAGGCACCCATTCTACGCCTACCAGATTTTGACAGTGTTTAAGGTAGCTACAGATGCTTCACATGTTGGGCTAGGAGTGTTAATGCAAGGAGGACACCCCATTGCTTTCTATAGCGAGAAACTGAATGAGACCAAGGAGCGCTATTCGACATATGATTAGGAGTTGTATGTAGTCATCCAAGTGCTACGCCATTGGAGACACTACCTTATTGGTAAAGAGTTCATTTTATACACTGATTATGAGACCTTGAAGCATCTTCACTCGCAAAAGTCGATTAGCCACAGGCATGCCAAATGGGTAGCTTACTTGTAGGAGTTTATATTTGCTATGAAATACAAGGCAGGTAAAGAGAACACAGTGGCTGTTGCACTTAGCCGGAAAGTGCTCACACTTTACACATTTTCGGCACATGTTATTAGTATTGATCAGATACGGGGTGAGTACACATCTGATCCTGATTTCAGAATTGCCTTTGCAGAGTTGCAACAGGGTGGACAACACCTGAAGTACTCTATTTATGATGGGTATCTATTTTTTGGCACATGACTTTGTATTCCAAACTCTTCCCCATGTCATTACATCATACGGGAGCTACATGGAGGAGGATTAGGAGGACATTTGGCAAGGATAAGACTCTTGCACAGGTGACGGATCGATATTATTGGCCATGCATTGCAAATGATGTCGATCATGTGATCAAGAGATGCCGTGTATGTCAATTGGCAAAAGGGGGAATACTGAACACAAGTTTATACTCTCCACTACCTGTTCCTCATGCACCGTGGCCTGATGTTAGCATGGATTTTGTTCTTGGACTACCCCTACTAGAGAACAATATGATTCCATTATGGTGGTTGTGGATCGTTTCTCTAAGATGGCTCATTTCATACCTTGTCGCAAGACTTTTGATGCTTATCATGTTGCAAAGCTCTTTTTCAAGGAGGTAGTGCGATTACATGGGCTGCCAACTAGTATTGTGTTTGACCGTGATGTTAAGTTCATGGGTTATTTTTGGAAGATATTGTGGTTGCAGACAAATACAAAGCTGAACTTTTCAATTGCATATCATCCACAAACGGACGGATAGACAGAGGTGGTGAACCATAGCTTGGGAAACTTGTTGAGGTGTTTGGTTCGTGATTATGAGAAGACATGGCCTTCCATCCTTGATATTGTAGAATTTTCCTACAACAGCTCAGTGAATAGGACAACGGGTTGTACTCCTTTTGAGGTCTTGCTTGGAGTTCAGCCTAAGCGACCTATTTATCTTATGTCACTCCCGCCCTAAGCTCGAGTTAGTATTGAGGTTGATGAGTTCCTACGCCATATTACTGAGGTGCATGCTAACGTTCGACGATGTATTGCCTTCAACAATGAGGTGTATAAGGCTTCTGCTGATCGTCATCGGCGTTATGTGGAGTTCAAACCTTGGGACATGGTGATGATTCGAGTAAATCCTGAACGGTTTTAGATGGGTGTCAATACCAAGTTACATCCACGGAAGATGGGTCCCTATAAGGTGCTGAAACGTATAAGAACTAATGCTTATGTGCTTGAGTTTCCTGATGACATGACCATAAGCAACGTGTTTAATGTGGCTGATCTTCACCTTTATGTTGGGCACCATTCGGATGATGGAGACATGGAATAGATGTTAAGGCTGCCCTAACTGAAGCCGCCTACTTCTGAAGTTATTAGAGACGTCTTGGATGATAATTGCAAGACCTCCCGCCGTGGCACCGGATATCAAACTTTTCTTGTCAAGTGGAAGGGCCGTCCCCGTAGTGACTGTACTTGGATTCATGCTGATGATTTCAAGAGACTTGATCCCGACTTGTATGAGTGCTACATGTCTATTACCTATTCGTCGGAGACGAATGCTTTCAAGCCGGGGAGAGTTGATGTAAAATTGAAGACTTATACTAGAAGGGGAAAGAGGGTGGGTCGACCACCACCACAGTAGCTGAAGTCAACTAAGGCTGTTTCCAAGCCCACGGCTTGGGTGTTGATGGGGTTTTAGCTTGGATATTAGATATTATTAAGTTTCTAATTTCAGTTTAGATCTAGTTTCCTTTTTACAATCTCAGTTTTAGTAACTTCATGTAACTAGTTTTTAGTAACTCAGTATTTGTTAGTTTCTAATTTCTGAGTTACTATTATTTGTAAACCTCCCCATCATTATTATAAATAAAGAGGAGGGCAGCAAGATAGCCCACGATTTATGTTTTAAAAATGTAGAAAATATAGAATAAGTAAAAGAGAGGGAGAAAGACCAAGAGACAAAAGAGTGAGAGAGCCTTTTACGGTGGGTAGACTCAATCTTGTAGATTGGACTGCCCTCCTCTTCTTATTAAATAGATAATTCTCAACTACAATAGTAGTAGGACAGCTGTCCTATAACTAGGAATATGAAACAAAATAGGAAACTAATTAGCTAACAACTAATTAATCTAATTAGTAAATTACCACAAGTCCTAGTGTACTAGGACTCCCACCCCAATTGGGGAACTAACTTTATCGTGGGGAGGAGTCTGCGCTATCTTGCAGTCTCCTCCCTCTTCTATGATGCTTTCTAACACTCCCCCTCGCTGGAGCATAGATGTTAATTATGCCTAACTTGTTACAAATATAATCCACTCAACCACCCCCCAAGGACTTGGTAAAAACATCTGGTTGTTCTCCTGTGCGAACATGGCTTGTAGAAATAACTCCTTGTAGTTTTTCACGAACAAAGTGACAATCGACTTCAATGTGTTTTGTCCTCTCATGGAACACTAGATTAGAAGCAATATGAATAGCAGTTTGGTTGTCACACCATAATTGCATAGAATCAGTGCAACCGAAACCAAGCTCTGTTAGAAGTTGCTTTATCCACATCAACTCGCAAGTAACATGGGCCATGGCTCGATACTCAGATTCAACACTAGACCTTGTCACAATAGTTTGTTTCTTGCTCTTCCAAGACACAAGATTTCTGCCAACAAAAGTTCAATATCCTATCGTGGACCTTCTATCAATGGGAGAACCAGCCCAATCCGCATCACAAAACCCTTCAATACGACTGTGTCCATGATCTGAATATACTAGGCCACGTCCTGGAGCTTTCTTAAGATATCTCAGAATACGAACAACGGCATCCCAATGTGACGTATATGGGGACGAAAGAAACTGACTCACAATACTAACAAGGAAGGCAATGTCAGGTCGAGTCACCGTTACATAATTCAGCTTTCCTGCTAACCTCCTGTATTTCTCAGGATCATCTAACACATCACCTCCTTTAGGCATAAGCTTCACATTTGGATCCATTGGAGTATCAACGGGCTTGGATCCTAACATACCTGTTTCTGAGAGCAAGTCTAACATATACTCTTTGAGATAAAAAAAATTCATTTTCTTGACTGAGCAACTTCAATTCCTAAGAAGTACTTTAACCGTCCAAGATCCTTAGTTTGAAAATGTTGTTGCAAATATGCCTTCAAACTTTGGATTCCTTCAACATCATTTCTAGTAATGATAATATCATCGTCATAAACAACCAGAAATATCCTCTTTCTATCGGACTTCCGATAGAACACATAATGATCGCTATCACATCTTGATAGTCCAAATGCACACACCACATCAGTGAATTTTCCAAACCACGCCCTAAGAGACTGTTTTAGGCAATGCAAGGACTTCTTGAGCTTACAAACCTTTCCACACTCCCCCTGAGCAACAAACCCTGAAGGTTGTTCCATATAGACTTCCTCATGCAAGTCACCATGAAGAAAGACATTTTTGATATCAAGCTGAAATAATGGCCAATGGGATGAGGCCATAAGAGAAATCAAAGCACGCACGGAGGCTAGCTTGGCTACAGGAGAGAGTATCTAGGTAGTCAACCCCATAAACCTGAGCATACCCCTTGGCGACTAGTCGAGCCTTCAAACGAGCAAGAGAACCATCAGGGTTTACTTTAACCACATAAACCTAACGACAACCAATAGCTTTCTTTCCAGGGGCAATGATACAAGATCGCAAGTCTGGTTTTCTTCCAATGCAAGTAGTTCTTCCCTCATAGCATTCCTCCACCTAGGTCTAGACAGTGCCTCTGCAAGAGTCTTAGGAACAGGATGGCAGGAAAGAGTAGAAAGACAGGAATAAAAAGTAGATGATATGCCAGAATAAGACACAAAATCAGCAATAGGATGTTGGGTACAACTCCGAACACCTTTACGTTGTGCAATAGGAAGGTCTAAGTCAAAAAGAGGAATACCTGGAGTGGGATCCGTAAACGAAGATGATAAGGTAGGTGTCGCAGGGAGAAGGGGTGCTGTTGCTTCTCGAACACGTCGTGTATACACCTGTAAAGGAGGTGGCGGTGGTGGTACCTTTGTCTCGGTGGCAATCTACGGGTTAGAGTGATGGAGAACATAAAGGGAAAGATCATCATCCAATTCAGACCCAACAAATGACTCATTTGGATATGGGGTGGACTCGAAAAAGGAGACATCAACAGTAACAAAGTATTTGTGAAGTACTAGAGAATAACACTGGTAGCCCTTTTGGGTACGGGAGTAACCCAAAAAGATACACTTGATGGCTCGAGGATCCAACTTTGATAAACCTGGATGATGATCACGAATAAAGCAAACACAACCAACAGCACGAGGGGGAAGAACAAAAAGTGGGTCAGAAGGAAATAACAATGAATGGGGAATACCACTACACAAAACAGAGGAAGGCATACGATTAATAAGATATCTAGCCATGAGAACAGCATTGGCCCAAAAATATTTGGATACCTTCATTTCAAACATAAGTGACCTAGCAACCTCCATCAAATGATGGTTCTTTCGTTCAGCCACTACATTTTGTTGGGGAGTGTCTGAACAAGAAGATTGATGTATCATGCCACACTTAGCCATAAACTCAGAAAATGGACTAGAAAAGTACTCCTTCGCATTATCATTTCGTAGAATTTTGATAGTCATGCCAAATTGATTTTGGATTTCAGCAACAAAATCACAAAATATGGTAAATGACTCCGAACGATTTTTTATTAAATAAAGCCAGGTCGTCCTGGAGTAGTCATCAACAAAAGTGACAAAATACTTAAAACCTAACTTAGATG
This sequence comes from Macadamia integrifolia, assembly GCF_013358625.1. Taxonomy (NCBI): domain Eukaryota; kingdom Viridiplantae; phylum Streptophyta; class Magnoliopsida; order Proteales; family Proteaceae; genus Macadamia; species Macadamia integrifolia. Next base: position 61,204 of record NW_024868225.1, on the reverse strand, counting down.
TAACAGGGCAAGAATTACCAAAGAAAAAGGAGATGCAGACCATTTATTACCTCGAGGGGAATAACTAACACGATGTAGTTTTCCAAACTGACATGACTCACATTCTAAGCTAGAAAGAGAATTAAAACTGGGATCAAGTTTTTGTAGGCTTTGTAAAGACGGATGACCCAACCGGCAGTGAACTTGATGAGGAGTCAGAATACCAAAACAAGCTATGGAAGGTGCATTGTCTTCAAAAAGGTATAGTCCCCCAACCCTACAACCTCTACCAAGCATCTTCTTCGTCGTAAGATCCTGAAAACACATGATTTGGAGAAAAAGGTTATAGAACAATTGTAAGCTTGTGTAAACTTGCTTATAGATAATAGTTTGAATGGTTAACTCAGGTAAATAAAGGATAGATGACAAGGATAAAGAGGTATTAAGACAAACAGTACCAGTACCATTGACCTTGGCAATAGAGCCATTGGCCAATGTGACATTAGCAGAGGACTTCTTAAAAGAGGAAAATATACCTGAAACACTAGACATGTGGTCTTAAGCACCGAAATCGATTATCCAGGGACGAGAAGAAGAGGAGAGACACAAAATGGCATTACCTGTCTAAACAAGAGTAGCAGTGGAAGGTGAAGGTGCTGGATTTTGAAACTGATTATACTGTGCAAATTTTTCATTGGTCATTTTGACCATCCTACCCTCAGATGATCTGGGTTCGTTAATGGTAGTTGAATTGGCAAATTGCTTTCGAGGGGGTTTGCCATGAAGTTTCTAACAGAATCGTTGGATGTGTCCTGGTTTACCACAATGATGACATGTGCGTGCTGTCCCTGAATTACCAAGGGAGGAGTTCCCAGTGAATTGTCCATTATTACTACCATTACCTGTTCCCTATGAGGTTCCTTGATTATTACCCTTTGCTGCAAGTGTGGAATCCTGAGAAGTCTCTTGAGATACCCGTAAGACTTGGGAACAGGTATCTGCAAGAGATGCCATGATGTAGATAAGTCACTTGGGCTTATTTTATTGTAAATAAGCCTTGTGTTGTGTTATATATGTGTTGGGCCTTTGATCCCATGGGTTTGTTTGAAATGGGCCACTTTAATGGGCCTAAAATATGGGTAGAAGGTAGGAAAACGGGATTTAATTTATTAGTATAGTTAGTTGTTATTTAATTCAATAAAGGCCCATTAGGCCATTGGTCTGTTGTAAAGTCCTATATGGACTATTAGTTAGTTAGTCCTACTCTATGTTGGAGTCATAAAATCAAGTACTAGTCCTATTTTGAATTCCTAGTTGTAGTAGGAGTGTCTAGTCCTATTGGGAAACTAGCTCCTAGTAGTAGTTTGATTGCTATGTTGCCCTCTATAAATAGAGGAGCTTGTGTACTTATAATGGCGGATTTGAATGAATGAATTATTGAGTGATTACTCTTTAGCTAAAAAAACTGTTATTGAGAGGTGAGATGGCTAAACCTTTGAGGGGTGTGACACCCAAAACCTGAGGGGTGAGATACCCATTCATTTATTCTCTTTTACCCTTCTCAACCCTCCATCGATTCTTCTTTTTCTATTTTTATTTTCTGTTTGTTGTTATTAGAAGTTCAGACCTGTTAAAAGCATACAAAATCAGAATCAGCCAGCCAAAGAGTTCTTGTTCTTGAAGCCAATCGACCCTCATTGCTGCCCAAGTTTGAGATCTGATCTACAGATCCTTTGGAGGACTGGTTCTATACTCTAAGAAGATCAATCGATCCTCTTTTAAAGGTTATTTGAAGAAGACAAGTTGCTGTTCCTGTAGAATTCTTCACATTCTCTCTCCTAGGTCTGAAAATCAAGAAAGCGTATAAATCCATAACCAGCTGTTAGAAGCCCTTCATATTTGGGGGTTTTTGTACTCTCCCTAGGGACTATCTACACCCAAAAGTGCAGCTCAATCGGACTCCCACAGACTTAACAGCACATTTCTCTCTTCAGCTCTATAGAAGGTCTTTCTCTTTCCTATTGGGTTGGATTTTGGGCTGGTTTTGCTCCTATATGGGTATTGTATCCTTGGGGGTTTATTTGATGGTATTATTTCTTTGTTTCTTGCTCCTATTTGTATTGTTTGGGGTTATAAACTGCGGAGTTAGTTACTTGTAATCTACTTCTGCATTATGCCACCTTATCTCCTCCAAGAATCTGAGAACGAATAATCATACTCTTTACCAAGACCTGCCAAGAAACCCATAACTGCAAGTTGTTCCCTCTGGTCTTGCATTTTCTTCACATCATTGCTAATAGGGAGTAGAGAATTCAGCTCTTCATACATCCTCTTGAAATCAGCAAAGTACTGAGTTAAGGGTCAACCCTTCTTATCAGTCTGATAAAAATCTTGAGATAGCTCATAAATATGAGAAAAGTTGTTCTGTCCAGAGTATAGAACATTCAGATAGTCCCACAACTCCTTCACAGTATCAATGTGGGTAACAACATCGACTATGGAGTTATCCATTGAGTTCAGTAGCTGTCCGAGAATACATGCATCAACCGTATCCCATGTGGCATCAGTGGCATGTTTTCCCTTGGTAAGATGATCCTATTGATCCTGACCAGTCAAAACAAGCTGCACAATTTTCTTCCATTGATAGAAATTGGCAGCTCCTACAAGTTTCTTTTCTGTAAGTCTCTGATGATGAAGACATCACTTCTGTGATAACTTTCTTCCCTTCAGTGTCAGCCATTAGTGCACACAGAAAAGGATCAAACAAACTATTGATCTAACCACACAAGATCAGCAAGCAGTTCCTTCAAAAAGTACCCCCAAAGTTGTTCAAAACAGTCCTCAAAAATACTCCAAACAGTTCCTCAAATGACAGCAAAGTACTGTTCAGAACAGTCCCCAAAAAATCAGAAATAGTACCCTCAATGGTACTCAAACTGGTCCCCTAATATTGGCACTAAATAGGTCCAAATATTAGCACAACATAATCAGAGATAGACTCTACAATTTCACCCAGATTATGTTTAAAAAAACCAGACCCAAAGAATGAGGGGAGAGAACCTGCGATAGGAGTTAACCTGGGCAGTTGCGGTTGAGACTTGCACACCTCAGTTTGGGCTGAAAATTGGGTCAAATGTAGCTTTTATAGGCAACAAAAACCTATAAATCTTGGCAGATTCTGATGGTCAGATACAAAGTTCTTGAACTTATTGATTCTAGGTCTTGAAGAGAGAGAAAACAGCGGTAATCTTCAATTCCAGCAGCAGAGGTGCTCAGATATCCTTCAGCTCAGGATCGAAGGCTCTTTAGAAGATACTAAATCAGCCTGCAAAACCTTGAACAGATCTGACTTCGATTGGCCTATTTTCTGGAGATCGATTCAAAGGGAAATCCAGCATTTCTTCAATCCAAAAGAATTCCAAAACCAGGCTTTCGTCTACTAATTTGAGTCACCTCTTTTAACACATGACTGATTCTCACATTCAGTCCTCCATTCCCATTCTCAGCCAACTAGTGGATGAAAAACACCCCCTTAAAGAAGCCGCGAGATTCTTAGAGAGAGACCAGAAGTCGTAGACCTTTTTTTTTTTTCTTTTTCTAACTAGTAGGTTAGAAGGTAGGACCAATTGTTATTGTGTGGAGCTGACAAGCTCTGATACCATGTAGAAAATATAGAATAAATAAAATAGAGGGAGGGAGACCGAGAGAGAAAAGAGTGAGAGAGCCTTTTACTGTGGGCAAACTCAATCTTGTAGATTGGACTGCCCTCCTCTTCTTATTAAATAGATAATTCTCAACTACAATAGTAGTAGGACAGCTGTCCTACTCTGACTAGGAATACGAAACAAACTAGAAACCCGATTCAACTAGTATCATATGAATTTCTATGCGAATCAAGATCGAGGAAAGGAAGTCTTCGAATTACTGACTCAAATCCAT
>NW_024868225.1:57031-57266 GCF_013358625.1 Macadamia integrifolia | reverse complement strand
AAGGGGTAGGAGAAGTGGAAGTTTGGGCTCTAGAAGGATTTGATGTTGCTCATATTTTACAAGTGATGCTTACTTATAAATATAATTAGCTAACAAATAATTAATCTAATTAGTAAATTACCACAAGTCCTAGTGTTCTAGGACTGCTACCCCAATTGGGGAACTAACTTTATCGTGGGGAGGAGTTTGCGCTATCTTGTAGTCTCCTCCCTCTCCTATGATGCTTTCTAACAAA